>NW_017536030.1:406869-412955 GCF_001853355.1 Bactrocera latifrons | reverse complement strand
GTGGCGTCGCCCACTTATGGACCAAAAACCATATCTCAGGAAGTACTCAACCGATTTCAATGAAATTCGGTATATAATATTTTCTTAACACCGTGATGACATGTACCAAATATGGGTGAAATCGTTTCACAACCAGGCCTGAAATCTCGATTATAACTTTATCATGCGAGAGTATAAAATGTTCGGTGACACCCGAACTTAGCCCTTCCTTACTTGTTATACAAAAATTTCAAAATATAGCAAATTTCTTCATTATTTTCACTTATTTTCGAACAGCTGTAACTTTTTTTCAACTGCCACGAATATATTTTTGTTTTTGGTTGAATGAAGTTTAAAATCTCACCTTTCCAACACCATATGGTATGACACAATGTGATCGGTAGCACTGGAGATATACGACTGCAACGACATCTATTGACAAAATACAACTTTTTTCCGATAGTTCAAAAGCATACTAAATTCGCTGTTAATGTTTTTGACTGTTGTGTTTTCATTGCAGAACTTTTTAGTCTTCAAATAACTTCTAATCACTTTACATTACATGCAATGCATACTAAGGTAGTATGTATAACTGCATTCCATCGAACCCGAAAGCTGTTTATTCATAATGCTTACAAAAACACATCTTATTATTTACCAAATAGTGTCTACATGCTGTGGCATCTGAAATTTTTCTATATGTAGCCGATTAGCTTTTAAACGGCATATGCCAAATATACTTACCAGAAATTCTGTTATTGTATTCTGCTTTGCAAAACTCCTGTTTCTGTTTCCTCTTAACACATTAGAGTTGTTCGCTTCACACGATTTCCCTACTGTAAGTATTGCAAACTCTTTAAGTGCTAGAAAAAGGAGTAAGAGTGTCAGTGTGTACTCGCCTTCAACGTATTATTGTCGAAACACTGCTGTATGGTATGTAATTGGCATTCGTTTACTTACTTTTTGTTGTGTTTTTTTGTTCTCGGAAAAGTGTTTGTTCTATCCCATCAGCTGGTGCATGTGAGTTGCCGTTCAGCGCCAATCGGTTACTGGTAAATTCCTAGCTTCAATGGCAGCTCACTGATTCCCCCCTTACGCATTGCAGGTGGAATTTCGAAACGTGTGTGCATGCACTTGAGAGTTCTTCGTCCACTGGTTCGATCTGTCACAAGCAGCCTATTGCAGTGACCCACTTTAACTTTTGTTAAATCTTGATTTGTTTGCTTGTTTTCCGATGCAATAAAGCTATTTTGCGTATTTCTAGTGAAACAATTTACAATTGAGAATTTTTGGTTTCGATATCAAAAATATTCATTTGAAATTGTTGCTGCACAATTTCGTATACAAAAAGAAGACTGTGTGTGTGTTTGTTTGTATACTCTCTTTATTTCCGTAATCAAGCGCAAAGTGGATTTTTACTTTGGGGTTTTCGAACATTTGCCAGTGAAAGTTATTTGCCAAGCACAAAAGCCATTCGAATGCCAATTGTTTTCAGGAACTCTGCATATTTGGTCCAAACAAGAGATTTTGGTAATTTTGTCAGCAGGCAATTCTTCAAACCACTCCATTCCACATATATTGTGAAAGTCGGCATTTGTGATGGCTTTCCATATAAAATAGGTGGGTTAAATACCGTTAGGTTTGTGTATGTGTTGGTAAGAAATAATAGCGTCCTTTATTTTGTTGTTGTTTTAGCAGCGGAAAACATTCTTGAAGTTACTTGAAAGAATTTTGCCGAGTTGACAGTCCTTAGCCTTGTAAAAATCCGAATCGGTTCCGATTAAACAGACTCGACTATTGTGAAAACGATTCGCTTGGCTCCAGATCCTAGTGGAAAAGTTGCGACAAAATTTGGTAAAGTTGACAGTCCTTAGGCGAAAAAAAAAAAAAAATTCGGGTCCTCTCGTCTAACGGGCGGGTATTCTGTCGCGAGGTCTCTATCAACTTTGATGTTAGACTACCAGATCACTAGTTGAACTACCAGAAAGTATTAGTAGATGTACTGCCCCGATGTGCAGCTTTTTTCGGAGAGGTGCGCATTTAGATTGACAGCCGAACTTCAAGCTCGTTAGCTATACAGTCAAGCTCACAAGCAATGTATTCAAGTTTCTTCCATATTATTATACTTGTAGGGGTGTCCAGTCACTTCGGTATCGCCGGAATTAGAAGATCTGGTGATCTGTCCAAGTGAGATTCATTGATTTTGGTTCAACTCCACGAGCTAAACTAACCTAAATTAGTAAAAAAAATCATGAACTACAGCCGTTAAGGAATTTTGCGCGATAGGCTCTCATATGTCATATGCTGTTTTAAGAGTGGTCGAAATCTAGATATACCGTTAAATAAAAAATGTACTCAGTGGTTCCGTTTGTCTGCATATCACACGGAATATATTCGTCAATCTATCAGATCATTTACAAAATTGGGTTCTTATAATCTACTGCGCGTAATACGCTGCCATGAATCCGGAACACCAATTTTATTTGCCATAATGTACACACTAATGGATTTCTTCTAATGTCTTCTTCACTTATTTGCCGATCTAAAATTAAACATTACTTAAAGCGCTTATCTGTGAACTTAACCCTTTGTCAGCCATTTTTCTGCTTTCTTCAGGCATAAAATTCAACAAAACCGAAATTGAATCAGATTAAAGTGGCGCTAATTTATGCGACGACACGGTCTGAAATTGCCTATTTGACTGTTAGATAGCCAGATTGCCAGACTGGCAGTCAGCAACAGCTAAAACCGCATATCGCCTGCACAAACACACGCACATCCACGGACAAGCACGGACCCGTTTCACTAGCTGCGGCCGGGTTGCGTGTGGCGTTGACAGTTCTCTCTAGATTTGCCTTAAGACAAAATTTCAACAGCGCCAATGTCAGGAGTAGTCGCTAGTCGCCAAACAGTTCGCTGTTGGTTGGCAACAGCTGCTGGCGCTTGAAAATAGCAGTCGCCGAATTTGCGGTTAAACGCCCGCGAAAAGGACACTTTGACAAATCTAGATAGAGTGTGTTCATTTTCGTTGCATTTGTTGTAGCTTTTGTTTTTGTTTTCGTTTAAATGCGCTGCAATGTGTATTTGTTTGTGTGCGTGACGCGTACAAAGACAGGTCGTTTGTCGTTTCCGTTGCGGTCGTAATGGCTGTAGCTGTGACTCAAGCCCAGACCGCAAAATTCAAAAGGCGCTTACTCGTTGCATATGTAGGCGGCTTCTTCGTGTGGTATACATATATGTGTGGTCACTAGGCGTCTTGTCGCTGTAAACTTGTGGAACTGCGGTTTTACTTTTTGTTTGTCTGTCTTGTCTGCTGTCATCAGCGTGAAATTGCCTTTTGTTTTCCTACTCCTAACTCGTAGATCTTGTGAAAAATTTTGCTGCGGTCATGAAGCTAATTGCTTTAATGTTTTAGTGAAATACTGGTGGCCGTATAATAGCATTATTCGCAACATATTCATACAATAATATATTTAAAGTAAGAGAAAACGTCCCTACAGAAATCCAAGGGCTAACATGGTAAAACAATTTTTTTCGTCAAAATTTCTTTTTTTTTTTTTCAAAATAGTTTCCACAGTTTAAAGCGACCCTCCAACTTTTCGATAAAATCTGTGCAGTACTATTTGTCATTTGATTCGAATGAGAACTAAATTTCGGCAATTACCTCTTCATTCGACGAAAATTTCTTTCCAACGAGTGTTCTTTTGAGATATGAGAACAGGAAATAGTCATTGGGGGCCAGATCTGGAGAATACGTTGAATGCCGAAGCTAACCGAAGTCCAATTTTTAGATTTTTTGCCTTTGTTTTCACTGACTTTCATCAAATATGTCCGAATTCTGCAACTAAATTGTCTATTTCGCACATTAAATTAATTTTCCACGTTCATATTATTTGCCACTCCATTTCGCTTAATAGAGTCAACAGTAATATACACTTCCTTGTTTGCTCTTACACACAAGTGCTTATTCAATATACACCAAGCTATCAAATATTTAATTTAACAAGCCTCTCTGACAAGCTGTTTGCATTACATAATCGCATAAGTATGTTTGTACATATGTACGTATATGTAACTATAATTATTGCTCCCCTCCCCAGCGTATTCTAAACATTTGTCATATGCAATTATTTGCCCTAATTAGTTGATGTTGTTTGTGTGTTAGTGTTAATACTTGTGCTGCACTGTTGCCTTTCTGCTGGCGCCCGCCCTCTACGTTACGCACAAAAGCCGAGAAGGTTAAACCACAGTGACATCTCATAAATAATAAAAATTAAGATATTCCTATGAGTTGCTGTGATCATAAATGCAAATATCGCCCTCCATAGACCTACAAATACATATATATGTAGATACATGCATATTTGGGTAACAAATGACTATACAATTGCTGTGGCAACAATGCAGTATGTCACAGGACACTTATGCATATGCATTTACGTATGTTTAGAGGATGATTATGTGTAACAAATATTTATGGGACATGGCATAAATTTGTAATCAGTTGTTATGCTGCGGGCAATGTGGCAAGTGATTATCACAATCAGAATCAAATGCGTTATAGTTGTCAGATCAGCAGTGGTGAACGTTGGGGAATATGTTGGAGAAGCCTTGTGATGATTGAAAAACGGTTACGGTTTTGAAACGTTTTAGATGAGTTAGCAGTAGAAGAAACGTTAATTTACTGTACTGAGACTGTAATACGCGTCGTAGGTGCATAAAACGTGTATAAAAAGTTATTTTGAGTGATAAGTTTGTATGGCAGCTCTATGCTATAGTGATGCGATCCGCAAATTATTTTCAGCAATTGTAGCGTTGCTGTATACAATTATATATGCAAAATTTTATAAATATATCTCGTGAAATAAAATATTTTTCTTTACAAGGACTTGATTTGGAATGTTTAGTTTGTATGGCAGCTATGTGCTATAGTGATGCGATCCGCAAATTATTTTCAGAAATTGTACCGTTGCTATATACAATTATATATGCAAAATTTTATAAATATATCTCGTGAAATAAAATATTTTTCTTTACAAGGACTTGATTTGGAATGTTCAGTTTGTATGGCAGCTATGTGCTATAGTGATGCGATCCGCAAGTTATTTTCAGAAATTGTAGCGTTGCTATATACAATTATATATGCAAAATTTTATAAATATATCTCGTCATAAAAAAAAAAAAATTTTTTTTTCCATACAAGGACTTGATTTGTATTGTTTAGTTTGTATGACATCTAATATATGCTATAGTGAAGATTTTTCAGAAATTGTAGCATTGCTTGTAGACAAATTTAATATAGGTCAAATTTTACCCAAATATACCAATTTGTCCTGCTCCCCTAATGTTATCTCGCATAGTCTCTTTACCTAACATTCCACACCTCATACCCACCCACACATTTGTGGTAGTTTTAAAGTGTTGAAGTGAGCAATCACGACAATTATCGTTTATAATTGTGATGGTCAGCATTTATGTAACGGAACATGGCAAAAAAAGCATCACCATCACTGTCATAGCAATCTTATTTAATCACTCACATCAACGTCAGAAGCTGCAGCATTTATTTACGCAGTTGTTTTCTGCAACAAACACACTGACCGCATATACATATGTATGTGTTATGCAGCTACATATGTTCAAGCAAGTGTGTTATACATATGTACTAAATATATACATATATATAAAATATGTATATCGTTTTCTATTGTTCATTTTGCGCTACAGCTGTTGTTGTGTTGCGTTGCAATGTGACATGTTGACGACAGCAGCGCTTATTGCCAGCATCAACAGTAAGCAATATGAATAGCAACAAAATATTCGCCGCAAATATGATGACCCACATATTAAATATCGCAATTTGTAGTGATTTCGTTGGAGTAAAACAATAAAACTGATAAAAAGTTGCGCACAGAAGCGGCAAAGTACTGTAAATGCATGTTATAGCGGCACATTTGCTGTAAGGGAGGATGTAAGGAAACTCTGTGTTGTTTTCATATTTGACAAAATTTCGGTCAAAGTTGCTAAAAATTTTCTTAGAATTATTGAATTGATATAATAATATTTTATGTATGCATATTTTTTTGATTAAATTATGACTTTTACAT
>NW_017536030.1:397625-404779 GCF_001853355.1 Bactrocera latifrons | reverse complement strand
CTTTGTACATACATTTACATTGCTTTATGTTTAATTCTAAATTGTTTTTGTTATTTCTAAATACTGCAATTTATCTAATCAACTCAATTAAGGGTCTTTTGTTTGTAAATAAATGTTGTTTAAGTGCTCCAATCATATAATACATATCAATTTACATTTCAATTATTTTATACGCTTCATCACCTGCCGACTGGCTAGTTTTTCGCACACATTAAATCAGCGTTTCTAGTTTTCGACAAAGTTGAATTGATAAGCTTATTGAAAGCTTTTACCGTATTCATTCATGCATAGCTACAAACATTTGCCAACACAACGATTTCATCTCCAGAAATAATAAGCTTTTTGTAGTTGCTATAATGCAACATGCAATTGATTGCAAAGGTTTCACAAGAAGTTTATTATAATAAAAATTTGAATAAATTTATATCTATAATAACTAAAGTATGCAAAAATCCTCTTATTTGCTTATACATACATCAATATTTTTATAAAAGTTGTAAGATTTAGGATTAAATGTTGAAAAATTTAGCAATCAGCGTAAAAAAAGAAAAATAACTCGACTAAAATATTTTTACTTTACTTTTCTCTTCAGCTCCGGGTATAGTTTTAACCCTCGGCTAACATCTAAACGGCACTTTTCGGCTACAAAGTCATGGCAAAGTCAAACTACTGAACTACTAAAAAACTTTAACTTGCTTAGTGCTGTTGTGCCTTGCTAAAAGTCGATTCTATTAATTAAATTGAATGCTAACACTAACAGCCTGCTGCTACATCCCTCTAATAGTTGTTTATATATTATACATGTGCCTTTTCCCAGCCTTACTTATCAGCCCGCACCCTAACTCAATTCCGCATTTTAGCCCGTTCGTGTGTAAACAAACTGCAACGAGTATTCATTCGTCTACTTGTAGCTCTTCAATGTTTACTAGAAAGTGTAGATTACACTACTCAGTTTCATTTCCAAACAGCAGTCTACTTGTTTAACGAGTTTCTCACATTCAATGCGCCACCACTCCAAAATATATGAAACTCTCGAAGTGTTGCGCGTTTGCCCCAAATAAGTTTTGCTTCCCATTGCTGCACATTCAATTGTATTTTGCTGTTAATATAAACACATATGTATGTATATATATGCACGTTTGTTGTGTATAGCGGTATGTTGTGGCAGAGTGACCACATTTGCATATTCACTTCATCTTCAATACACACATGTATTTGCTGACTATGCTGCATTCTGCAGTTTGTGCAACACGTTCTATTTCATGCAGCAGCTAGCCAACTCGCTTGCAGTGTTCATTTAATTTGTTTCTGAATTTATGAAAATTGAAAATGTATACAATATCATCATTCTAGTAACAGATAGTGTGCTCTTAATTTGTTTGTCTGGAAATGCGTCTGAGATCATTTCGGTATGCTTTATTTTCATGTATGTATGTATATGTGCACTTGCATCATATGCATACTCTAAACGAGTTCCTCGCGCAGTTTGTAACGTCGTCGTCGCTCTTATAATATATATAGACATATTCAAAGTGACCAGCTGAGTCAATTTAGCCAGGTCCCACTCTGTAGGTCTGCATATGCGTGAACTACTCGCTCAGTTATTGAGTTATTCATCTGATATTTTGTATACGTTCTTTTATATCCAAGAAGCTGCTCATTTGTCGGTGCTGTTGAAATCGGATAACTATAGCATATAGCTGGCATACAAACTGAACGAACAAAATTAAGTTCTTGTATGGAAAACTTTTTTATCTGAGGAGATATTCTCATTAAATCCTGCATACATTATTATTACAGGCAATGCTACAAACATCGTACAAATTTGCAAGATCGGACCAAAATAGCATATGGCTGCCATACGAACTGACCGATCGAACACAAGTCTTTGTATGGAAAACTTTTTTATTTGAGGAGATATTCTCACGAAAATCGGCATATATTATTTTCGAAAGGAACGGTACAATCTCCGAACAAATTGTTAAGATCGGAACACTATAATATATAGCTGCCATACAAACATAACGATCATAGACAGTTTATTATATGGAAACGTTTTTTATAATAGAAGATATTCTCACGAAATTTGGCATATTTATTACCTAAGGCAATGCTGAAATCTCCGAAAAAATTGTTCAGATCGGACCACTATAACATATACATAACTGCCATACAAACAAAACGGCCAAAATTGAATTCTTGTATGGACACTTTTTACTTTGTTTTCACGATGTTTTATCTATAAAAGGTGTTATAGCTTTGATGGAAGATAACGTGTGCTTTTTTATTATAAATGTCGTGCGTAAATTGTGTTTTCTGACCTGACGGGTGGTGAGTGTTGTTTTCAATGCGCAAGAAAGTGACGGAATGAGTAATTAGTTTCCAAATTAAGCCAATATTTGCACTAACCAACTGCACGTTTGTCCATTGGGTGAAAAACAGAAAATATTTTATTATATTTCATTTTAAACTATTTAATTTTAATTATTTAGTTAAACAAAAAGTAAAAAATGTTATGCAGCTACTTACCAATGTGGTTACTTATACGCCATGTCACACCTGATTGAATCTGTGGTGCTACAATTGAAAGCTTATGGGAGGAAATATCCACAAATATATAAATTTCCGTTCGAAACTAAGGCACAGCATAAATTGTTGTGCCAAAAATCTAATTCTTTTAGTTATTTCTATATCATTCTTTCTAAGAGTGAACAAAGCACTGGCTGTGCGCCATGGCGTATAAGTAACCTAAGCGAATGTCTTCAATTATAACGAAGACTGCACGCACACGGATAATATAAAAGTATTTATAACCAAAAGTGCAGTCATGCTAAAGTTAGAATCGCCAGCTCCAACAAAAATAACAATAAAAAATAATTAGAAAAAGTATTAGCATGAAATACAATTAAATAAAATGTCTGCAATAGTGCAAAAGTAATTGTGAATATTTCTTTGTATTCACCAATTGGTGGCGGCATTTAAGAAGTTTACGCATAAAAATGCTTGAACCCAAAATGGAAATTTATGGATAAAAGCAGCAACAACATTTTTATAGCTCCAGCATTTTTGTTGACACAACAACAGCAACAACACAAGCCACGCACAACGGAAATAACAATAGCAATGATTGTTACCGAGTACATAAATTGTTGCTGCAGTTGTGACACTTTCGTTTTACACAAAAGCACACAATTGCATACACACACACACACTGTACACTGTCACATCAGCTGCAGCTGTTGTTGTGGCAACACAATAAATTGTGTTCATAAATATGTAAATGTAAATACATTTTGCAGTAAATAATTGGTTTGTGGGTGTTATCTTCCGAATTTGATTTTGAAATTTATGTGGGTAATTAAAAGTAACAGGATAAATAATAACAAAACCAAATGGATTTATGGTTACGCATAAAAGCCAATGCAACGCACCGCAATGCAGTTGAGTGAACTTAAGTGCTTGCGCATATACCAACATAGAGTTGTACAAGCCTGTTTACACACTGATAAATAATTAGTGACTAAGAGATAATGGCTTGATAGCAGTTAAAGTAAGATTGCTTATTTTATTTCATTTTAACTTATTGGCGTGTGTTACTACTATTAGCACTTTATTTATGTAATTAATTTTTATTAGTCAAAATCAAGCCGTTGTATGGAAAAGTTTTTTTATTTGTTAAGATATTTTAATAAACTGTGTTTGATATTGCTTTTTGCTCGGAAGAAATGGTAGAGTTCGGACTAGTATAGCACACAGCTGCCAAACAAACGGAATGTTCAAAATCAAGTTTTCGTATGACAAACTTTCTCATTTGACGAGCTATTTTCACGAAATTCGGCACAGATTATTATGCTGGACAATGCTGCTATCTCCGTAGAAACGGTTNACGAGCTATTTTCACGAAATTCGGCACAGATTATTATGCTGGACAATGCTGCTATCTCCGTAGAAACGGTTGTGTTTGGAATACTATAGCATATATCTGCCATACATACGCGATGCTCAAAGTCTAGACTTCGTATGGAGAACTTGTTTATTTAGCAAAATATTCTCATCAAATTTAGTATATATTTTTGTTGAACGCCACGCAACAATCTGCAAATATATTGTACACAACGGACTATTATGTCATATTGCATCCATACAAACTGACAGTTCAAAATTAAGAGCTTCTGTAGAATTTTTTATTTTGCATTAACATCTTACTTTGCTATTACCGTGCGCCTAAGTTAATTTCGCTCTTTGTCCCTTCTCGTCAATGTGTGCGTGCACGATAGTTTGAAACAGCAGCATAACTGTTGTTGGGCATATGATGCGCGTCGTCTACGATTCACCAATATTTCTAGCGGCTCTACTCATTTCAATGGCTGGCTGTTCTTTCTGCAAACCGGAAATTAATTTTCTCTCACATCTTAAATGATTGAAATTGCGTAAACAAGGCAAATAGTACTACAACGATTTTTAATTTTAAATGCACGCAATAAGCGTGTGTATGTGTGCGCTTATGTAACGAAATTAATTTCTCCTATGAAATTAATGCGCTGTCGCCATGCACCGCACACCATGGCCTCAGCCATAAAAGTTAACACACAGAACACCCCCTTTGTTATTTCCTTTTTTTTTTTGTTTTTTTGTTTTTTTGTTTTTGTACTCTCGCAACAAAGTTGCTAAAGAGAGTATTATAGTTTTGTTCACATAACGGTTGTTTGTAAGTCCTAAAACTAAAAGATATAGGGTTATATATACCAAAGTGATCAGGGTGACGAGTAGAGTTGATATTCGGATGTCCGTCCGTCTGTCCGTCCGTGCAAGCTGTAACTTGAGTAAAAGTTGAGATATCATGATGAAACTTGGTABACGTATTTCTTGGCTCCATAAGAAGGCTAAGTTCGAAGATGGGCAAAATCGGCCCACTGCCACGCCCACAAAATGGCGGGAACCGAAAACTTATAAAGTGTCATAGCTAAGCCATAAATAAAGATATTAAAATGAAATTTGGCACAAAGGATGGCATTAGGGAGGGGCATATTTGGACGTAATTTCTTTGGAAAAGTGGGCGTGTCCCCGCCCCCTACTAACTTTTTTGTACATATCTCGAAAACTACTATAGCTATGTCAACCAAACTGTACAGAGTCGTTTCTTTTAGGCATGGAAGAAATCGGATAATAACCACGCCCACCTCCCATACAAAGGTTATGTTAAAATCACTAAAAATGCGTTAACCGACTAACAAAAAACGTCAGAAACACTAAATTTTATGAAGGAAATGTCAGAAGGAAGCTGCATCCAGGCTTTTTTTAAAAATTGAAAATGGGCGTGGCGTCGCCCACTTATGGACCAAAAACCATATCTCAGGAAGTACTCAACCGATTTCAATGAAATTCGGTATATAATATTTTCTTAACACCCTGATGACATGTACCAAATATGGGTGAAATCGGTTCACAACCACGCCTGAAATCTCGATTATCACTTTATCATGCGAGAGTATAAAATGTTCGGTGACACCCGAACTTAGCCCTTCCTTACTTGTTTGTTTTTGTTATTGTGCATAAAATAGTGGATGATGACAACATAACCGCACAGTTTGTGGCATATAACAACATGACAATGGTGTCAGCAGTGGCGGCGGCGTTGTAACGCCTGTTTGTACAAAAACAAAGCACGATGTGTGACTCTAACAAAAATTTCCTGCGGCTTGAAATACCATTAACGCGTTTACATTGGCAGTATCATCGCCATCGCCAGCGCCAGCGCCAACGTATTTGCCTTGACTAACAGCTGCAGCATCAGCGGCATCCGGTTGTCGCTGCCATCGCCGTTATATTTATGTACCTTTGTATGAGTGTGTGAGTAGTGTTGCCGCTTGTGCTGTGGCAAGCCAGTCAAAATAATTTGTCATGCTGTGCTGGCATAATTTGTCGCCATTTGCAATTTCGTTTCATTGCCAGCGCTTCATTTTGTTGTTGTTTTTGGACTCGCTGTGACAGCTCATCACTTTCTTCTGCCGTTTTATAAACATTTTTTTTCTTTACTTTGTTGTTCTGTTCGCTTGTAAATGGACAGCTGAGTAGCTAAATTGACACCGTTACTGCCACGCCCACCATTTACCGTACATTTCTCGTGCTTGACAGTGGTCGAAAGCGCACAAAGAGTCGCGAAAAAGTGCGGTGGGGATAACAAAAGCTAAAAAAAATAATCAGCTGTAATTTTGTAATTTTTGCCAGCGCCCTTTAGGACCGCACTTTATTGGACTTTGTGTATATAAAAGTTGCCAGCGCGCTGAAAAATTTTTTCACACGCAAAAAAAAAACATATGCATATATATATATATGAGGTAAAAATATCACCAAACACACCCCTAGGAAGATAAATGACATTTGTTGTATCCGTTCCGTGACTTTTCTGGAAGGGTCTGTGTCGGATGCGTAGAAAAATGCACAAGCAAACAATTCATTAATTTAATTAATTAGCGGTATTAAGTAGTTGACCAACCCAAACGCTGGCACGCACATTATCTACTCAAGTCCTTCATAGCTCTGGTCGCAAAACTCATTGCTACACGCTGTGTATTGCTTATTCTCCAGGGAGCGTGCTCCAACAATATTCACCGCACCAGTTGTGCCACTGTGTCTCTTTGCTGTGTGGCAGCCGCCGTCAGTGTGAGTGATAAGCGCCTGCATAGTGATAAACGGCTTGCCTTGGTTGTCAAGCATAGCGTTGGCTAGTAATCCTAAGCTAGTAGCTAAGAAAGTGAAGGTATTTATGTGCTGCCTGTGCACCAATGCATAATATTTTATTAGTGTTTAATAAATTTAATTAAAAAGAAATGCCAACTATGAGATGTGGTGTTATAATCTCCCAAGATCGTTACATTTAGACTGAAAGATCGGAGAACTTGTAAAGTAGACATATATGTATACAAATGTTCAAGTGTGAGGTGCTGAGTATGTATATACACGAAATAGTTCCTTGGTTTTTGAAATAGCGAACTGGAATTTTGTATACATTCTATTCTCTCCAAGAAGCTACTCATTTTTAGAAATCGCCAATATCGGACTACTATAACATAAAGCTGTCATACATACTGACTGATCAAATTTAAGTGCTTGTATGGAAAACTTTTTTGTTTGACAAGATATCTTCACGAAAT
>NW_017536030.1:394116-396600 GCF_001853355.1 Bactrocera latifrons | reverse complement strand
GTTATTATCAAAAACAGCGCTATAAGCTCCGAGTGAATCTTTCAAATCGGCCCACTCTAACATATAGCTGTCATACAAACTGATTGATCAAAATTAATTATTTGACAAGTTATCATCACAAAAATTGGTATAAAGTATTATCCAAAACAACACAACAATTTCCGGACATATTGTTCAAATCGGCCCACTCTAACATATAGCTGTCATACAAACTAATAGATTAAAATAAACATAAAAATCGGTTTACACGCTTTAATGCTATAAAATATGTCACTTTCTTTCCTACATATTGTAAATTAATTTTATTAAATAGTTTTTACATATAATTGTATTAGTTTGCGCGCGCAAAAGTATGCAAAACTTTTATTTACAAATTTTAACCAAATTTTTTTACTTCAAAAAGTTTACTAAAAGCGCGCATGTCGCAATTCTCTTTAATTTGCTTAGATATTTTATTATTTCGCAAATAAAAACTTTGCCTTAAACAGTCAAAATTTTATTGTGACGCTTTTGTGCTCAGCGCTTGCATTTTACGGCATACCGCAACGTAACTTTTGGTGCCACAACTATATATGTATTTTCAATGTGCATGCCTCTGAATGTAGTTTTTATTTCATGCAATCAGCAGCTCACATCACAGAATCAATGTGCATGCCTCTGAATGTAGTTTTTATTTCATGCAATCAGCAGCTCACATCACAGAGCGCTGCGCTCAGCTGTGTTTGACTGTCGCATTGACAGCTTTTTTATTGGCACGTGGGATTTTTGAATATTTTCCTTTTTTGTAACTTAAATTAGCAGAAATTAAGCATATTATTTATATCTAATTTATATAAATACATATATGAATTTAACACCACTAAACGCATTTACATTTAGTGCATTTACATTTTGTCTTAACAGAAGAATGTAATACTGTGTGTTGTTGCAGTGCTTATAAGCTGCGAACTCAATCTAAACGGTATTAATTGAAACGTATCGTATTGTGTTGACTTTGGTTGTGGTGTATGGTTGAAATGGTATTTATATCCTTCTCTCTGGGGTTGCTCGCTCGCCTGCCTCAAACAATATGTGTTTGGCTTCCCTCTATACGTAGCGGTATGTGTGTCCCACAGGCGGTCTATTTTGTTGTCTTTGTGCCAATGTTAGGTTAATTGAATTTTTGTGACAATTCCATTAAATGCATACCATTACGTAATTAAATCCGCGGGGTACAGTTAACATTTTAATGTTTCAATTAAATGATTCCTGGCATCATTGCTGCTGTGTCGTGGCTGAGAATTGATTGAAAAAATTTAAGGAAATTGTTTGTTTGCGTATGAAGCAATTAACTTAATGCTGCTTCAGAAGATGTTTTTTACAATTTTTTTGTTCGATACAAATTTATGTTTACTAGCCAGTAACCAATGGACATTTATCACTTGAGGGATTATATACACTCGCAAGTTAGAAAAAGTCGTATGTTTGTGAAGTTTTTATTTTGAAGAGACAGTTAATTTACTAAACCAACAGAGGTTATATACATTTACAGAATTAGCTGTACTTTAATATGCGACAATTCATTTTGAAAAATTTTTAAATCGCTTGTTTTGCGTAGCCCTACCTAATACCAGGTTCTCCAATATTACCTTCGCTCACAGAGAAGATCGGAAAATGCAAAGTAGAGAGGGCCACAGAGATTAACAGTTATATGGAAGAACTTAAACTAATTAATCGAGTGGGTGTTGGTGTCTGTTCGGCAAAATTAGATACCAGCAACGCCTTCCGTATGTATAATGGACCATTGTAATGTCTTCAACCCGAACATTACAGCGTATAATGAAAAAGACTTCTTGCCTTGACAAGGCGTGTGCTCACAACAAAGAATATATACTTTGATTCCACTAAAATTTCTTTCGGGTATCTACTATCTATGATATGCTGAGTGGTTATAGAATTTCGAAAATTTTTTTATTTGGCATAACAGTTTTATTGAAAAGTGCACGGCCTACTATAGTAAACAAACACATTTTTTGTTTTTTTAAATTCGTTTTCTCTTATGCTCTTATGGAAACTCCGTAGCGTTCACCGTCTTCGATCCTCATTTCACCTTGTTCAAATTTAGCAAATCTATTTTGAATGGTTGATTTCCCGGGTGCAGCGTCCAAATATTGTTGATCCATTCAAACCCAAGCTTCAGCAGCATTTTTTATACCCTGTATAGGGTATATTAAGTTTGTCACGAAGTTTGTAACACCCAGAAGGAAGGGTCGGAGACCCTATACACTATATATATAAATGATCAGTATGTCGAGCTGAGTCGATTTAGCCATATCCGTCTGTCTGTATATATACGAACTAGTCCCTCAGTTTTTAAGATATCGTTTTGTAAATTTGCAAACGTCATTTTATCTTCAAGAAGCTGCTCATTTGTCGGATCTGCCGATATCGGACCACTATAACATGTAGCTGCCATCCAAACTGAACGATCGGAATCAAGTTCTT
>NW_017536030.1:376526-393931 GCF_001853355.1 Bactrocera latifrons | reverse complement strand
GGCAACAATGTAATCTCTGAAGAAATTGTACAGATCGGATTACTATAGCATATAGCTGCCATACAAACTGAACAATCGGAATTAAGTTCATGTATGGAAAACTTTCACATTTGACAAGATATTTTCATTTTGAGGCAACAATGTAATCTCTGAAGAAATTGTTCAGATCGGATTACTATAGCATATAGCTGTCATACAAACTGAACACATAATTACTAACAGAAATGCACCTGTGAAGAGTACTTAGCTTCGGTGCAACTGAAGTTAACGCTTTTTCTTGTTTTCCTTTAAAATTAATATTTTATCAACGTGCAAAGTTGGTTTTTGTTTTTTTTAAATACATTTTTTAACAATAACAAAAGTAGCTTCACTGAAAACATTTCTAAATTACAGAAATCAATAATCCGACAGCGGTCAAATTTATACACGCGCAGTTTGAAGGTTAAGGCTAACTAAAAGTCATATGAATTTAATTCTAGTAGCGCCATCTATGTGTCAGGGCGGAGACTTTCCAATTGTCATTGACATTTTATGTAATTGTTTTGATTTGACACTTTGTTTTTGACTGACACTGAAGTAAACTGGCTATTCGGCGAATAAAATCATATGTATTTTTGTTTGGACATATGCAGTTCCGTAAAATTTACAGACAAAATTTAGTTACATTTTTTATGAATAATTTGCTCATCGTATTTCAGAATTTTTTTTTTTAAGGCCGTAAAGATTGTTTAAAATACCTTCGCACCACTAAAACACTCCCTCCTTCTGTCGTAGAATTTTTCCCTACCCCGGGACCGCTTTCGCATTACTTCATTCCGAGATGGACCCATTACATTTCAATTTCTACTCTCCCTGCGTCCAGCGATGCCTATGACTTTGTAGCCAGCATCAAGCTATTTAGCTCGTCTTCTATTGGGAGTCCGCATCCATGTCTCTTTTTTTTGTGCGTAGAACATGGTGCACGTACGAGGCAATTAGTTCCCAGCTTTCGCTGCTAGATATCATTTTTTCTCTACGGTTTTCCACACTTAGTTCTCCGAGCTTATTTTCTACAGTTATTCGTGCTTCCTTCCATCATTGGCACTTGAAAAAGGTATGGTTTGCATCGTCTAGTGGATCATATTTCAGAATGACAAGAATATACCAAACAGCAATATTTATTTTGATGTGACATTTGGTATAGCTGTGACTGGCAGTCTTACCAACCTAGAAAAAAAAAAAATTCGACGTATGGGTTTTCGAGCGAAAGTTAAATTCAAAAGTCTTACTATTTTTTGCGTGTGTACGTTTAAACTCGCAGTAGATAGCATAAAAAAATAGATGCCTATATATTTTATATTCAACTTTCAGCGAAAAGTTCGAAGTTTAATAGTTTCGCTAACAATATTGAATACAAATACTAAGCAAAAAAAAAAAAAAAACAAAATCCGCTTATGAACTCTTAAACCATTTTGCTTAGACTTTATTTTCGAACTTAAACATGCTTGGCGTTAGTATTACCTTAACTTGATAGGGGAATGTCAATAAATTAAGCTAATCGCAAATGTGTTAACTCTCCGACTGGCCGTAAATCCACTTAACCTGCTGGTACTGCGCTAACCAATCTAAAAGTGTATATTGCTGCTGCTGCTTCTGCTCTACACAACACACTTGTTCAAGCAATTTATACGCAGCTGCAGCAAGGGAATATGGGAATAGTCGTGCGATGTTGCAATTACCATAGCTCAACACTAATAACAACTAACGGTATTATACGCCTACAAGATCGGACTGCCAAAGCGAAAGGTGTGTTGTTGTTGTTGTTGTTGGCGATATTTGTATCGAGGATGTAGTTAGTCACCACGGCAGCAAATGAAGTTATTCAACTGACCAGTGACAATTCTAGTCGTTGCCGTACGCTGAGCGTCTCGTCGCCGCCGAAGCAAAAGCAATTATTGCGTTAGAATGCGATTTCGATTTAGCTTTCCTTTGATGCGGTTTTTGCCTTTCTTGTAGCGTGGTGACACCGGGTACTTGTGATGCTGCTGCCTGCTCGGCTGCGGTTGTATTGCTGCTGGTGTCTGTTGGTCATCAAAGTCACTTGCAGTTGGAACGACGACGTTAATTGGTTGTGCTGTGGTGATTAGTTGTTGTTGTAGCTGTAGTGGTTGCTGCAACTGTTGATGACCCGCTATGCCAAATGCTTGTGTAGCTGTATAACGGTGCTGTTGCTGCGTGTGTCTGTGTTGTTGCTGTTGCAACTGTCGATATGGTCGCCGTTTGTGTTGTGTTGCTGTCGCTGTCGCTGGTGTCGATGGTATGACCGCATATGCTCCATAGGCTGTTGTCGGCTGATAACTAACCGGATTAACACCTACCTTGCCGTCACCTTCAATGCCGGCAAAGTAGTTGTTCTTGTGGCTATTGTAACCGAATTGCTGCACGTCATCATCGTAGTCATTAGCGTCGTTACTGTATGCGTTCGGGGTGGGTGAGAGCGCGGTGGTCATTGGTGGGCGGCTGGAAAAGTACAGCGCCACATCATCATCGTTGTCGTAGTCGTGTTCATGGTCGTGGTCATCGTCAGCACCGCTGGCGACGTCATTTGTGTCTTCAACTTCGTTAGAATCAACGTCGTCGGTGTCGTGCTCGTCTTCATCGGATGTGGCGGTAGTATAAATGTCATTAGAGTTGTAGTGCTGCTGGTTTTTGTAATGCATATGCGGCTGATAGTTGTGGTAGTTATTGTTGTTGTTGCTACTAATTACTGGTGGTGCGTTCAACATTTGCGCTTGCGGCTTGGGCTGTTGTTGCAGAAAGTAGCTAGCGCCATAGAATTGTGGCTGGTGTTTATAATGTTGTTGTTGCTGTTGCTGCTGTTTTAGTTGTTGTTGTTGTTTTAGTTGTTGTTTTTGTTGTTCATGTTGTTGTCGCATTAGCTGTAGCTGTTGTTGTTGTTGTAATAATTGTATACTTTGTTGTTGTGGCGTTGAGTTTAAGGCATATGTTGCAGCAGCATCACCTATTTCCGCCAGCCCCGCCCCCCGATATTTCTTCTTGCGCCGAAAACTTGTCGTCGGATATTTACCATTCGCATAAGTACGTTGCAGTTCGGCTAAAAAGTCATCCGCCAACAATGTGTTTGTTTCCGTAGCACCGCCCGGGCTATTGCCATCTTCTTGCTCACCGCTTGTGTCGCCTGATGTAGCCGCTGCCGCTGCTGCCAAAGCGCTCATTAATTCCATATGTTGCATCAGCTGTTGCGTGCCGCCCGGCATAGTCAACATGTCCTCTTGTTCTTGTATGTTTTCATGCTGACTCGCCTCACCGGCGCTGCCAAATAACGTCGGGCCATAGTTGCTCTTCAAATCGACAACAGATATCGGCTGTGCAGCTGCTGGTGTATACAACAGGTGCTCGGCCATGCTGTCATCGCCGTATGCAGCCGCCATTTCGTGAGGATTGTGTGACATGATTGGCGGCGTCGCTGGGGTTGGCCTTACGGCTCTGCGGCCATGTTTGGCTGCTTGATTTGGATACTGGGCGGCGTGTAGTTGCGGCTGATAGTATGGCTTGTGTAGGTTATGGTAATGGTGATGTGGCAAGTGGTGGTACTTGTGGTGGCTAAGCTGCTGCGAGGGTTTGCGTGATTTATGTTTCCGCGCCACTTCCGGCATTCGCACTTTGATGTGCACACTGGCAACAGGCAATTGAGGGGAGAACAAAATAAAAGTAGAAAAATAATATAATTTTATTGGAACAACATTTATGCATTTATGCTATCCTAGCAAAAATGCTCTTCACTCATACTCACTGTTCATCGTCGTCGGCGGCGCGGCACCAGCCCACATTCAGCACACACAGAACACACACCACGGCCAGCCACGCGTAACAGTCGGGCATGCTACCACACTGTTAACCGTATCTCCAAGTATAACACAGCGCACACGCTTTACGCGCAAAAGCTTCACTTAACACTAACTACTGCGTTTATCCTTTTTAAATATTTTCTTTTCGGAATTATTCCTTTTCTTGGCTTGCCGGCTTGCTCTCACAGCATTTGTTATCCTTACGTCCGCATTTGCACAATCATTTATTACTAATGACAATTTCGCAACGCTCGCGGTTACTTTTATGTGTGTGCATTTCTCCAGCACCCAGTTGTACATTCTCCCTTACACATGATATTGCGGCACTTTCTTTAGCGGTTCATCGCCGTCAAACGGCGTCCATCGTACACCGTCTAATGTTGCACATATTACTGTTGTTGTGGCGCGTATTTGCATGCATATGTTGCTGATTTTCTTGTTGTGTTTCCCTGCTCTTTGTTGTGGTGTATTGCTCCATTTTACGAGATCAAATTTCGTTCATTGCTCACGGAGCATTGTAGTTCGCAGCAAAGTGATTGCACTCACTGGTGCTTCGCGTAGCCAAATGCACTGTAAAAAAATATTTTTTCGGTGTGGAATTATTGCAATTATCACAGCCTTTAACTTGGATTGGAGACTCTTTAAGCGTTCTATAAAGTGGTTGCTAAAAGAAACTCCAATAAAAGATGATGATGATGAAGAGCAACGCAGATTTTTTTCGTCTTGGCTGGTTAGGTTAGGTTAATCTGGTAGGGCAATAAGCCACGCATAGACCAGTTTGGTCCTTTGTGATACCAGATGTAGTTCACTTGCCAAGTCCAAGGGATTTTAACAGACTCTACGGCCTTACTATCGATACCTCTTCCAGTGTATCATACTGTGGAGACTCCAGTTGCTTACAGCGTAGCCTTGCCAATTCGGGAGAAGTGCACAAGAGACGCTACATTGTTTCCCTGGTGTACGGCTGCAGGCATTTCTTGCAGTCTTCTCGATCTGTCAGCTCCATCTTGCAGTCGCCCCCCAGACAGTGACCAGTTAGTATTCCTGTCATGTTCCTGCAGTCTCTTCTATCGAGTGCCAATAAGAATTTAGTTTACTTCCGATTTATTGTTTTGCACATGACTGTTGTACTTTGGCACCGTGGTAGCTTGTTCTGGTTGTATGTCCATAACGGAAACATCGGAAATTATAGAGACGATGAGCTCGCAAAAAAGGAACCCACAGCGACTTTCCTTCAGATTGGATGAGCTTTACTGCCTTAATGCATTCGGTTGCTGGATCTATGAGCCTCGGGCGAGCTCAACATGCATGCAACCAGCAATTGTTTGAGTGCGAAATCATTCTGCCCGAGTATGAAATGTAAAAGTTGCCTTGAACTGCTAGCTCTTGGCAAGGCTCACATAGCCGCAGTGTTAGGCATCATAAATCGAGACTATATCATTGCCACTTTTTTTTTTTTTTTGTTTTTTTTTTTGGAGAACTCAACTTGTCAGAGTAGCTATGAGGAAGATGATGTTGAAGTAACTTGATTGGCATACTTTTTACGAAGCCGGGGAAACGCAAAACCGCCAAAAGGCAGCTACAAATTCATTGAGGCTGGTATTATGATTAGCCGCGTCCATAAATTTGTGGATATTTATAGGTGTTTTGTCGCACTTTTTGATCTATAGCTGAGAGTTCTAGGCATCGTAACGCACACGCGGCTCTAGCTGCCGAAATGGCATTTATTTGTGGTCTCGCGAGACATCAGCCGATTCACCAAACTTAATCTAACCTTCCATATTTAAATAAGAAAAAGTATTATGAGTTTACGTGGTTTAAAAAATTTATTGTCTTTGTGCTTCAACTTCAAGTGTTCCACAAGTTCAATTACCGTTTTCAGCCTGAACTACAACAATTAATTAAATTTCTCATAGTGCATACTTTTTCTTGCATATTTTGCTTTTCATGGACGAGCATCTATCGGGGCTGGCAAGCATTATCTGTGTTTTCTTTAGCTCATATTTCGCTGTGCCGCATCCAAAGATGGTTATACGTAAATGCATTACATTTTTTGTTGTTTTAAACATGAAGCTTACATCAGTAAGCATAACATAAATCAATGTTCGATCCATTTGTTCCACTATGCGTAGACTGATAGATTTGTTCAAATTCACTTTCGAATTCATCGCTGCTGCCAATGCACAATTATATCGTTGGCTTTGTTCGCTCAAATGAAGGTCAAACAATACCAGCAGCAATAATTATACTGCTTTGAAAAATTCATAAATACTTGAATGAGCGAAGTGCGTGCACAATGAAAGTTAAAACGTGAGATTTTATGATATAATCGATTATTATTTAGCGCGCTTCAAAGAGCACAGCATCATTTCTTTGAAAAAATCAAACAAATCCGTCTGATTTTCTTGCGCTATTGTGTGTCCTTCGCTTAGTCCAGGATATGCATAAACGCTAAGTAAATGCACTTTTCCAACACCTGAGCGCAGTTGGTGAGCATTTGTGCGCTGCCTCTTTCTCATTCGTACGTAAGAAGCTCAGAAAATAAGTCATTTTAAATTCTTAGTAAATATTGTATATATACTTAAGTGTCTTGTATATAGAAGGGAGGAGATAAGGGGTAGTGTCTTTTCTTATTGCTACCCTGCAGTTCAGTTTATCGAAGTATTAGCAAAGCATTTGAAGAGTTAAGGGATTACATTTCACCGAATAAGCAAATTCAACAATTTTATTGTGACTTCTTAGAATTCAAAATTGGTACGAGTTAAAATCACTCCTTGTGGATTACTTAAGTTAATATTTAATCAAATAATTGGCGTGAAAAATGGAAAATATTTGACACATGTTCTATAAATATATTATACGTTTTGGCCTGAGTTAGAAGCACTTGAACATTTAAAAATTCTTGAATTTTCTCTTCTTCTCTGGCAAACTAGACTTGAAGCACTGATTTGTATTATATTCTTCTTGGGTTTGTTATTAGCTTAAACCAATTTGAATTCACAACACTTCAAATTAAAATTATTAAATTAAATTATATTTTAAACGTGATTTCTCACAAAATGCCTTTAGTCAGTACATGGCCACACGTGACTGAGAAAAAAATATTACGAAATACATACGAGTATTACTATTTGTAATTGGAAACCTTTTAATGAAACCTACGTAGTAAAATGGTGACAAAAGCATTTAGCATAGTTGAAATACGAACGGAAACGGATGCCAGCGGTCAACTGTGACCTAAACCGTATAAAAACCAAGCAGAGTTGCATAAATGGCAATGTGCTTTATTTTATACGTGAATATAAGATTTCTCTGTGCGATCACCACATGCTCTAATGATTGTCTGACCGCACATAACTGAATTTGTATTTGAAAATTTCCACAGATGGGTTGTCCTGTCCTGTTTACAGTTACTTAAAATATTCATTCATCATCATTTTTTGCATTATTATTTTTTACAACTCACGTTCGTTGAACGAAATTGATTTTTTGGCGATGAAGCTCCAGATAAGATTCAGAGAACAATTGGCATTAGTGGGCTATTTATTTACAGTAACTTACAATATTCAAGTACGCCGAAAAATGGACTAAAAAAAAATCGATTTTTTGAGTCATTAACTATATAGTCGAATGACTTATTTTTATTCGCGTACGACGCCCGTCATTTTTCGACAACTGAAGAGTCAGTTGATGCGTTCAGAACGCATGTTTTGGAGCTATCCTCAATGAGAATGGAAAAAATGTTACGACAATTGTTGAAAACACATCTTAATGGAGAATATTTTGAAAAACAAAAAAGCTATTTTCAATGATTATTATTTTTTTTTGTTCCATAAGCTCGAAATATGAGCGGCAACCCACGTATGAACCGAATTTCATTCTCCAAAACTTAGTTATGACTGACGGAGGTTGTTGCACTCGCCAACTCACAGTTTAGTGCTCCTTAACGCTGAGCAGTATCTGAGATACCCACCCTGTTCATCATTTATTTAAGATCGTTTAAGATTTTGGTATGAAATGTGCGCAAAGCAAGCACAAAAGCAAGCAGCAAGATTTAAACCTATTAGAAAACATAATAGGCATGAAGATTAACAAGTCATGATTATAAATGTATATATATTACTTTATGGAGCTATGCACATAAGTACTCACTTACTTCTCAGCTAGCTGCTTGAAAGTTATTGCCAAGCGGTTTGCGTAAAAGCATTTAGTTGGCTACTAAGAATTGGTAACAAGTATCTACAAAATGTCTAGTCTTAAAGAGATCTGAAGTATTTGAATGGCAGAACGAAAGTCTAAATGTCTGCAGTTAAAAGTTAAAAGTTAAGTCTCATACTACCGTGGATTGTAGTAATAGACATGTTATTGCAAATAAAAGAACAAAATCTCGCTTAAATTTAGCGCACTTACTAAGTGACAGCGCTGATCCACCCCTTGTGTGTGCGTACTGCAAGAAAAAAGCAGGCATAAGACATGGTTGCAGAGTGTAAACTGAATCTACGGTTAATGGCTGATTATGGCTGCAACGCGCCGCCATGACCTTAAATCGTCTGCTCATGCAACAATGCATATGTGTTCTGACACATATGGTGAGCCATAGACGTCACGCGTGTGTAATATTATTACTATTATTGTAGTAAGCAACAACAACTACGTGTCAGCAATTTGAGCTTGTCCGATCAGCGCATGCGCATTGCAGCTGGTGTATTGTGTGAAGATTTCATTGTAATCAAATAGCCACTCTCGCAGTCAGCGTTGCATTTGAGTAAGTTTACGTTGCGCCTGTTGCGTGGCCATTGTCTCGGCTGTCAGGTGTTCTTTTTGTCATGATTTTTTTGTTTTTTTTTTTTGTTTTTTTCTGTGGTTTTGTTTCCCCCTAACTTGTTGCTTGCTTGCCAGCCGCTGCTGATCTTTGCTTTGTTTAATTTTACCGGTTCGTTGCTTCGCCGTTCACGTCAATCTCCTCCCGTTGTGCGAGACATTGTATTGCAGTGAATGTCAAGTTCATGAGCGCTTGCCCGCTGTTGCGCGTATTCACATTTTCCGCGCGAAAAAAGTTTCGTTTGCTTCGAAAGCTTCATTCAAGAATTGTCCATGATGTGTAATTACGTATATAGTTTGCTTGCGCAATGTACGCTAATTGCTTACAAAGACAACTGGCGTCTCGGTTGACTAATGTGAACATGGAGCATTGGATAAGCATAGATCCATGTCGCTAATATTTTTATAGCCTGTCGATTTAGCCAGGTCTACCTGTCTTTACTCTTATGAGGACATCAACCAGCTGGGCCGCTGCACCTTCCCAATTAATGAACCGTATATTCCAAGTAAATACCCTTAAATCGGAATCCTTAACACGTTTGCAGTGGTCGCCATTAAAAGGGGGTCTCTTATTCGAAACAATTTTCTTGTTTTCATTGATATGGTATTTTTACGTGACGGGTCCCAAACCTAGCGCACAACCTTCTCACTTTAGCTCGCCTTCAAACGTAGGTTTTTTTTTGTCTACCCAGAGGATATTTGCTCTAAGACCGGAAGGCTGAATCGAATTTAGTTTTTGAGATATCATTGTGAAACTTTGTATACTTTTTTTTTTCTACTCAATACGCTACTCGTTTTGATGCAACCGTATAAACTGATTCAATAAAATCAAGTTTTTATATGAGAACCCGCTCTATTTGACTAGATATTTTCATAAAATTTGTCACCATTATCATTATAGAACTTCAGAATAAATTTTTCAGTTCGCAAGGCTGTAGCATATAGTTGCCATATTTTTCTTACGATAGATCAATGTGATTTTCTTCGAGTACTAAAGATTGATGTGCTTTTCATTAAGCGCTTGCCAAAACGTTCATCGTCATTATTAATATCATAATCATCATTATTGTCATTATCACCATAACTATTATGATTCTTGTCATCGTCACCACATTACCATTGTTGTCATCATCATTATCATCATCATTATCATTGTTATTATTATTGTCATCATTGTCATCATTATCATTGTTATTATTATTATCATAATTATCATCATTGTCATCATTCTCATTATCATCATCATCATTATCATCGTAACTATTATGATCCTTTTCATTATCATTATTATCATTATCATCATTATGATTGTTATTATTATTATTATCATAATCATCATCATTGTCGTTATCATCATCATCATTACCATTATCGTTATCGTCGTCTTCATCATTAACATTATCATTATTATTATCATAATCATCATCACTGTCATTGTCGTCATCATCATTATCATTATAACTATTATGATCCTTATCATTATCATCATCATTATCATTATCATCGTTATCATTATTATTGTCATAATCATCATCGTTGTCATTGTCATCATCATCATTATCATTATAATTATAATTATAATTATGATGATCCTTATCGTCATCATCATAATCATCATCAGTTTTATCATTTTAAACATATCACTGCAAACAACAATGTTACAGAGGTCACCCTGTTTCAGAAGGTTATATATAAAGTTCAGCACTCGAGACGTTGAGAGCATGAGTCCACATACTTTTTGTTTATTACATTTTTTATACTCCCACGACTTAAGCACCATTCATTAAGCCTTACGTAGCCAAAGATTTCCCCTTGCGATGCGGCAAAACCAACAACACTTCGCAGCAAAATATTTACGCTGGACGAGGTGTGAAATCACATGTAATTAATAAACCAATAACACGCAATTTAGCCATCGCCATCTAAGGATAAAACACGGACATCATTAAGAAACGAACAGACACTCTTACGCACAAAGTGTGGAGAAAAGAATGCTTAGCTGAACGGGCAGCTTGGCAATAAAGCAGACACGCACAAGACAGGCTAAAAACATTTTTGCAGAATTTATTAAAAGTTCAAACAAAGTTCACTCAACTCGTGTCAATTTAATGAGATACTTCAAGAAAGCATAGCTTAAATAGAGGCTGAAAATTTCACGGAATGAACGGTGAATGGCTGAGAAGTGTAGTTTGAGAAAGCAACGGAAGCGTCGAAACGGGAAGGAGGCGTGTTGTAGGCGTAGTTGGAACTGTTGTATTGTTGTTGGCTGTGTGAATCGAACTAGACACGCACAGCGCGTAAATACGCCTGGCGAACGCTAACGCCTCCAACGGCAACAAGATATGTCGGGGTTAGCTATCGGCTCTTGATGTTGCCGTGTTAGAATCAGCAACAGAAACTGACCACTGGACAACAATGGGCATTCAATAATTTTATAAGCGTTCGTGTTGATAGCGCTTCACATCACATGGTGTTTGGTTTTTTTTTTTTTTTGTTGACTTCTTTAAGTAATTTGTGTTGGCTGGCGTGGCGTTTAATGTGAAATTGATTAATTGAATTATTAATTTTGGTAGTTCAACACTTTCGTGCGCTCGACACGCTATTTTTTGCGCTCCTTCCGCTACACACAAATGTGTTTTTGTTATTTGATGTAGTCGCCGGGGCGTGCACAACGATTTGTCGGCTGTGAGTTTTGCTATTTTTTTATTTTTTATTTTAATACTTTCCGTATTTTCTGATGGTTTTCTGATCGAAACGACGCAAGCAATCAAAACAAAATTAAATCGATTATGGTTATGGCTGAGAAAGTGATTTGCGATAAGCATGCGCTGAAAACGGACACCGTTGTCTTATTAGCGAGCCTGAGCTTGATAAGAATTTCAATGGTTATAAATGGTTATGTGGCAAAAAAAGCTGCAGCAACCACAAATATTAGTATTAGGCTGGGTTATATCTAGTATATAAGCATTATATAGCTATATCCGGTTGTCACGTCATATCAAATTACGTCATCGAAATATTTCAGCGAACAAATACTTAGTTCGATTGTGTTACAGGAACCCTAATTACACCTGAGATTCAGGTATGAATTTTGTAACGTAATGTAAAAAAACAAGAAGACTCACACGTGTCAAAAGCATAAGCAGAAAATAGATTATACATTCTATTGGATAGCCTCAACTCACAACGTAATGCTCTGCGTTATAATTACCGCAGTAATTATATGGCTTTCATTCTTCACATGCGCAGAGAAGAAGAAAAATATAACATTCACGCACAGTTAAACAAAGAAGTGCAAATATACTAAGAACTTCAGAACGAGTTAGACCAAATGAAAATCAGAAAGAAGGCAGTAATGAATAAAAGTCATTAGGTTGAGGGTGATGATGATAATGATGCTTATGCTGACGATGATGGTAATGACAATAATGATGATGATGTGTTTTGCGACTTTGTAAAGTATATAACAGCTCAATTTTAAACTCTTGGTCCTTCAAACGGCTCGTGTATAACTTTTTCAACTGTCGGATCATTAATTTGTAAATTACACGTCACTTTGATTTAAGCAACTATTGATATTGGGAAAAAACCTATAAAAAAATTAATTTCCACAAAAAAGTCCACAAATAATAATTTTGATGAGCGTAAAGTGAATTTGTTCGAGATAGCAGGCACGCTAGAGATATCAACTAAACGTATAAATCATAGCATTCACGAATATTTGGGTATGAGTAAGCTCAGTGCAAAGTGAGTGCAGCGCGAGTAACGACTAGTGGATGATTAGATTGAAAAATAATAGGTCAAATTCAAATTGATCACAAATGACTACCGGCTACAATTGTTCAGTTTTTTTTCAAAGTTAATAGGATAGATTAAGATGTGAGTGAGTTATAACAAAAAATCATTGTGAAGGTCATGAAAAATTGGGCTACAAAATGCGTTCCTTTGAGTCCAAGCGAGACAGATTTATGAATAAATGAAACTTTAAGTTACCAGCACGTCGTCAGTTTAGCAGATTTTTGAAATACATACATGGTCCAAACTATATGCTTTACAAAGTAAGATTTGTATATTTATCCGATGACATTTTCTTCCCTTTTGTTTCTTAAGTGAAGTTTGCGTGACCTGAGTAGACACTCCACAGTATTTTGGCGAAAATTAGCCAACATTTGTGAACGTTGTGGAAATTAATAAAGTTGGAGCGCAAAGTTAGAAATCAAGTTCACCAAATGACACTCTTTAAAATAGAATCGCATTGTAGAAATGGAAAACTTGTTGCCAATTATGTTAAGGCACGCAAAGGAGATTTCAATTATGTGTATGGTTTGCAACGCTTTTTGTCAAATAAAAAGTTTAAAAATGCGGCTAATATAAAGAAGAAGTTTCCAAACCAATTTTACCATATGCCTTTGATTTATTTTTATTTTAATTTAATTTTCATTTTAATTCAATTTAATTATTTTTTTTGCTGAGATTATACCAAAGAAGAGGAGCTCACTATTTGACACTAAAATATGCTAGCACGAAAAGAAAATATAAACAAAAAATCTAAAAACCGTGGCACCAGACTTCTTGTGCCTTGGCCAAGCTTGTAGTAAACTTGAAAAGTTTGAAGTTTGCCAACTGCAATTGTGCGCTCGCCCGGTTAGTCAAACCGCGAGGTTCAACGCCCTCAACAGGCGATCGTCAACTATGTCGTCTGGCTTGTCGTTGACACATCTGCCATTAAACTATTTGCTTCCCAAAGCATTTGGCCATTTTGCTTTGCCATATGCGCAGTTTTTTTGTTCGCTTGTGGTGGCATAGGCAACTGAAGATATTTGCTATTCATCCAGGGTGACACAGCATTTTGCTGGTGTTACGTCCTCAAAGCATAGAGTCTTAACAAATTGCCGTTCTAAGAGTTTTGTAGACATGCTATATCATTTAATTTATATTTTACATACACTTACATACATACATATACTATATAAAATATGTACTTATATAAATAGTCCAAATAGTGGAGCTGACTCGATTTAGCCATCCTTTTGTTTATATGCGAACTTGTCCCTTAGTTTTTGAAATATTGGTCTGAAATTTTGCACACGTCCTTTCCGCTCCAAGAAGCAGCTCATTTTTCGGAACCGCCGATATCGGACTACCACAGCATATAGCTGCCGTACAAATTACGTTCTCAGTCAAGTTCTTGTATGGAAAAGTTTCTTATTTGACGAGTTACCTTCACGGAATTTGGCATGGCTTATTCTCCAAAGCAGTGCTAGAATTTCTGAAGAAATTGTCCGGGAGTGAACCACTATAGCAACCATACAAAATGAACGATCAAACTCAAGTCTCCGTATAGACAACTTTTGTTTTTGACGAAATTTCTTCACAAAATTCGGCATGGATTATTGACCAAGTCAACACTATAATATCCGAAGAAATTGTTCAGATAGAGCTACTGTAGCATATAGCTACCATACAAAATGAAAGATCAAACTCATGTCTCCGTATGGAAAATTTTTGTACTCGACGATAGAATTTCTGAAAATATTATCCACTTTCGACCACTATTGCGTATAGTTGCCATGCAAAAAGAACGATTAAACTCAAATCTCCGTTTGGGAAACTTTTTGTTTTCTCCGAAGAAATTGCTCAGATCGGATTCTTATAGAAAAGTTCTTATATGGAAAAGGTAATTAACTTGACAAATTATTGTCAGGACACTTAAATGTATAATATATATACCAAGGGTATTAAAGCTTCGGAGCAGCCGAATTTAAGGTTTTTCTTTGCCATTTTTTCACTTGTCGTATTTTGTTACAAAGCCTTAACTACTCATCTGATTTTTTGTCGTTTCGAAAATTATCGAAGCAGGTCTACTATACGTAACTCGGAGCTTTCTAAGCAAGGCTGAAACGTCGTAAGCTGCCGATAGGTGGCGCAGTGGTCGCAAATTTTTTATTTGACCATAACAACGCAAGAATTCGACAAAAAGTTTGCTGCTTAAGAATGTGCGAGAAGTACTTCAAAATGCCGGTTAAAAAATAGAAAAGAATGAATGGAAAAGTACAGTTTTTAATTGTTAACCTTTTTACATAGTTCACAACTCTGCTGACGCAACTTGAAATAACAATGTTCAGCTTTGATAAAAACTCAAAAATAATAAAGATGGCAAAAGCTTCAGCAAATTATGCATTACATTTACCATAATTACCATATATCATTAGGAGGAGCCGCAAGCTAAATTTAACAAAAACAAAAATTATAGAATTGTTTCACAAAAGCAACAAGCGCTCAAAACAACTTATTCGATAAACTAAAGCAAATTGCGCACATAAAGTGTGTCAGACCAGCAAATGTGCGCATGGCTAAATGGCGAACACACACCCACACACTTACAAATAGTCAACCTTACGTATCAGTGCGCCGTAAATGTGCCACCAAAGTTGTTACCATCGCACTAACAGGCGAGCAATAGCTCCGAATAATAATAATAATAATATTTCCAGTGGAGTCGCCAGGGCAAGCTGGCAGTCACTGCCACCGCGTAGCCGCAAATAATTGTGTGCCAAAGAAATTAACGCTTATACAAATGATGATGGCAAACACTTTTTTGTTTTTGTTGTTATGCGTTATGCTAATTCGGTTTTGTTTTCTTATTTCTTTTTTTTTGTTTTGTGTTAAAAGTGTCAATTGTTCAGCGCAGTTTTCAAAAGCCATGTGAAATATGTATGTATGTGGGGCTTCCACCAGTTCCGTGAGTTTTTTCTTGTAGTGTTTTCTATGACATTTCGTTTGACAAATGTCGGTTTTCATTAATCTCTAGACTAATGAGCGTTAAGGAGAAACATTTTAACTAAACTTATTTGTGACTTAATTGTATTTACTTTCAAACAAATTTATTTTCGTATGAATGAATGTCTTGCTATAAGAATGAAGAACTGGTTTCTTTAATTTGTTAGAAATTTATGGAAGTCAGTTTTTTGTCTGAATATCACTATTCAAAAATAAGTGTAGGGTTGTATTGATTATGCAAAGACTTGCTATTGTGGTGGTGAGCGTCAACTTGTTCTAGCTTTTCGGCGCTGAAGCTTCTTTATTTTGAAGTTTTTTTGGTGAGTATTTTCGTGCATGATCAGTAACCTATGTATAGGTTACACTGACTGGTCTTGGTAATGCTAAATACGAGCGGAATTTCCATCCATGTTATGATTGCGGACTCTACAATGGCTAGAATATTAATAATTGTGCCATTGAAGGCATTATTAAATGCTCCGGTTTTGTCAAGAAAAACGCCCAGTGTATACTATATACCTCGAGCTCTAGAGCTCTCTCTACATATAAGCTGAACGGAAGTGGTCATTGAGCTTCTTTGTATAGAAGTATTTCTGTTATTTTGCTCGCCTAGTAACCACAAGTTTTGTAAACCTTGACAGGTCAGGGTTCCCAAGTTTATGGTCGGTGTTCTCAATTGTATTAACGGTGTTCTCATCCTCATGGTTGTGTTCTCAACCTTCTCTCTCTTCAACTGTGATGTGTTTATACAATATTTGTCATTATTTGTTTGTGAATATTGTCACCTTATTTTTTGTATTCTATTTTCTTACTTTTCCCTAAAATTAAATTTGTTCTTGTCTGCAACACATCTGTAGTACATGACCGCCAAACACACATACATACATACATACAATTTGTCGCAGAGCAACATTTGCTCGCAAACCGCCGTGCCTCCAACCATACCTCAGACTTTGTTTGCTGTGTGGGTGTTGGCTATTTGTCATTTTACTTACCTTATTTATCGCCTCCAAGCAACCATCCCACACACACTCACATAGTACAAATTCATTTCTTGCGGCCTCTTTTACACCATTTCTCAATTTAATATTTATTTTCCCACTACATTGTTAGTCTCGTCTATTTATTTGTGTTTTTTTTTTTATTTTTCAATTTGGTCTCTTCAGTTTGTCGGGCCTGGCATTGCGTTGATTGCTCGAATTTTTGTGTTAATATTTTTATTAGCATTTCTATTTGTCTTATTTGTCTCAAGTTGCTCGTGTTAGCGTGTTTGTTCATTCAGCGCAAAAGTTTGTGTGTCATTAACTACATAACACATACACATACAGCTATGAGACTGTATGTCACCTTGCCAAGTGACAATTTGCCGAATTACTTGTAAATGTCAATTTGCCAGCTCGGTTTGCCGCCGGGCCCGCTGGCTCGTTGCCGATCGCCGCTGTTTGGTTACTCATAACAAGTTTGTTTCTCCACCGCATTATCTACTTAGTGCCCACTTTGCTCCTCCTTCGCGACTACTGTTTAAGTTTAAGTGTTGTTTTTATTACAAATTGTTAAGCACTTGTGGCAAGAAGTGTTATTTAAGTGTTTATCATTTTCTTTTTTCTTATTCCTTTCATTTCTATGCACTTCGCTGTTTGTCGTCCGTCCCACCCATTCTCGCTGTGCCTCTGCATATACTCTGTGTCTTTAATATTTCAAGGAACATCCATATATATTTTTTTTTTTTTCGATGTGAATTGTTTTTAGTAGCTCATAATTTTACTTTTTCCATTTCTCTTACTTCTTTTTTTTTTTTGCTCGAATATGAGTGAGCGACACCAGCTTGGGAAATGGTGTGTGTCCCTTGCTGATGACATTTTTTGCGCTGTTTTGGGATAGGATAAATCTTTATAGCGTAGAAAATTTCGTTTTTCTTTATTAAATATTATTCTTTTATTGTACTTTTTACTTTTT
>NW_017536030.1:374075-374865 GCF_001853355.1 Bactrocera latifrons | reverse complement strand
TTCGGTTTAAATTTTTTTTGTATACATAAACACTTGTGCTCACATAATTAAGCCACTGCATAGCAAAACTACGTTTCTGAAAATAAATTCACCGAATTAGCTTTTCATTTGTATAACGGTATGCAAAAAAGTTCCTTTATATGTTAGGAAGTTACTAAGATCATATTCAGAGAAATAAGTATCGTGGTTGGYGAAAAAATGAAAATAAACTCGCAGTTGATCTAGTCGCGTGGGCTCATATAATTAAGCCAGTGTTACAAAAGCTTTGCAATCACTGCCTGTGTAAAAAAAAATTATTAAAAAAGTGAAACGTTTATTGGTTCCATTTAATTTAAAAACGTTTTTTGAAAGTTTTCTAAACAATGRGTAAAAACAAGAGTACAGTTCCATGTGAAAGAAGAGTCATATGGGAATGTTACCAAAAGTTCAAAAATATTGCGAAAGTAGTGGAATATTTAACCCTTTTTAGGGGAAAGGTTAAGAATGCTTTACAATATTTTAAAAAACATAAGACTTTTGAAAATCTGCCCCGTAAAAAACCCAGAAAAACAACTCCTAACGACGACAGGCAGATAGTACGGATGAGCAAGGTAGATTCTTTTTTGACCTGGAGTGAAATTAGAGCCGAAATTGAGCAAAATCATGGTGTTCGGGTATCAGCACAGACAGTCCGACGGAGATTACAGGAAVATTTCTTAAATGGGCGAATTGCACGAAGCAAACCGATCGTTACAAAAAGGAACATCAAACGAAGGCTAGCGTTTGCAAGAGAGCACCTGCAAAAGGACTC
>NW_017536030.1:369686-373060 GCF_001853355.1 Bactrocera latifrons | reverse complement strand
TGCTTATTTTTTTATATATATTTATTTTTTATTTTTATTTTTTTGGTTTGTAATTTCATTGTGCAATTCCTAATATATCTATGAAATCTATGGCTATCTCTATTCTCATCCAAATATGTTTAGAGTTCTGCTCAAGCTTAAGGTCCACTCAACTTCTTTCAACTACTTCTTCTTTTTTCCCATAATTGTTCCGGTCATTAACCACGCTATGAAGTTCAGCGTACTCTTCAAACTTGTCACTTCAAGTGCTTCTTAGACTTATTACGTAGCTACTTAGTGCTCTTCGTATAAATATGCTGATGATTTTGCCTGTTAGAAGTGGCAACTATTTGATTATGTGCCGAGAATTACTGATTGTGAGTTGGAATTGTACTAGTCTCGTGGTAGAAGATCAAGACAAGGTTAATAGAGTTAATCATCGTTAGAAAAAAAAAAAAGAAAAAACGGCAATTCATAGATTGCTGATTCTAAACAAAAAAAATATAATAAAAATATTTTAATTCAAAAAATAAGAAAATCAAGCAGCATCGTCACAAGTAAGATTTGAACAAGTGCAGTACCTTCTTATATTACTGCCTATATGAATACAGCGCAGAATAAAGAATGTAAAATTGTACCTGGAGTCTAGACACATTCAAGATGTTAATATACTGTGTTAGAGTACCGAAGCAGAGACAAAACTTACTCAGCTCTGTAATTTTATTATAACTTACACATCAACTAGTCTTCCAATTTTTTACAACAAATTTAAAATATGAAATAAATACATATATTTATAAAACATCTTTTTTCCCTTTTCTTTTCAGGTAAAGCACATATTCTCTGGCATTTATGCTTCTTTTCATACCTCCGTATATAGTATGTAGATAATTATATAGTATATTAAATATTTATAAATGCTATAACCAGTTCCACATGTCAGTGCGCAGAAATATAGTAAGGTAAGCAAAATAGCTTTAGATATGAAAATCATGATTGAGAGATCCACTTTTCAATTGCAAAAACGGGATTATTTGTTTCTATCATATGTTGTATATCAAGGTACATATATGTATTTGAAAATATGCGCTGAAATCTTTAAATTGATCCTTTAAGTGCCTTCGGAGACCTGAGTGTATTTATAAGAATTTTTTTTATTTAATGTAGTCATATTCTAAACCTTCAAGCGCATTTTCTGGAAACGCTGTTCTCAGAGTAGGTGAGAAAAATTGCTCCGAAACGACTGGATTGATCGAACTAAAATTTTCACACGACTTTTCACAAACTTGTTTTTTTTTTTTTGAAAATAATTTAAATACTAACATTTAGCTACTCTAAATTAAAATTTTTCTCACCAAAAATGACTTTTTGGAAAAACCGAAATCCTTTGATCATTGCCCATATTTATCTTCTAAATATATATATTTTTTTTAAGCGCCAGTTTACTGAAAATCTGGCAACATCTCCGTTGAAAACTGACGACATTTAGAATTGACATGCCGCACAAATATTTTGCTCTGTACTTGTTTTACAGTATTATCCCCGCAGAACTGCCGCATAGCAATTTATTAATTTACACCCTAAATAAATATCTTCATAGCTTAAAACTCGAACCAAAGAGAAATAGCGTGTAGGGCGTTGTTATTCACACCATTCACACCAGCGACATGTGCAACGATTTATATGCAACCACATACAAGCGCTTGTCTCTGGTATTCACGTATATCGTCAACAGCCAAAGCGACAGTTCGCCACTGCGTCATATCCACTACTTACGCGACCACTTCAACGCTTCACCGAGATTACTGCTGCTTGTTGCATGCCATGCCAAGCCACTGTGGCGCAAAGTTTATTACTGCTAGCAAATTGCTTTTAAAATTCAATATGCAACAGACGCGTTGGCTGCGCAGCCAAATTGCTATGGGACAGTTGGTGGTGCAGAGCGTGGAATTTCAAGGAAAATCAAATTAAATTCGTCGAAAATGAACGATAATTGCTCGAGGAAAGAAACAGCAAACTGATAGAAGCATATTTTTTAATGATTTCCCTCACTCGCTTGCTGCAACTGCAGTAACAAATTGTATTTTTTTATGAAACAGCTGCGTTGAAGCTCAAAGAAAATTGTGACTTCCCCGCTTCATGATCAGGCTAAAATTTCTTAAAGCAGCGTTTTTCTGCAGTAAGCAAGTGCGTAGCATAGTTTTTGGCGTTAATGCGCTAGGCCTTTTATAATTCATTCAAGGATATCGTGCGTTGAATATGAAGGCGAACTTTAAAGCAGCGCTAATATATGTTTAAGGGAGAATATGTACATATGTATGCATATATCGTCACCTAAAATGCAAATTAACGTTACATCACTTTTCATAAATTTAAAGACGACGGAAAAACGACATAATCGAAACTACACACATTCAAACAAAATTTGAGTTTTGGTTATAAAATGCTTATATATTGGTTATCATATACTCATATTCCCGTTATAAAATGGTTATATATTGGTTATCAATACACTCATATTGAAACAAAATTTGAGTTTTGGTTATATATTGGTCATCATACAATCATATTGAAACAAAATTTGAGTTTCGGTTATAAAATGGTTATAAATTTGGTTATAAAGTGGTTATATATTGGCTATTCTATCTGACAGCGATTTCTGATGCTAAGCTGTTTTGCCTTTTAGGTGACATTAGATACATATGTACATATATGCATGCATACAAGGACAAGAAGCACATTTAGTTTAAAAACGCTTTGTGCATCTGCAGTGTATGTGTGTGTGTGTGTATGCAGACCCAATGACCGTATAACGCGAAACGGCAACGGCAACGACTTACACGCGTCACCGCTTCAGATAAGCGGCGTACAATAAAAAATAATGGCGCAAAAAAGATTGCCCTCCTCAGCGCTACGAGTTGCGCATCTCTTACTTTGCGCTGCGTATGTGTTGAGAGCTTCCGTTTCCGTTTCAAACGTGCACTCAACCAACATGCCTGTTGGGAAAAGCGCGCGCGGGCAATTGTTTCTGCGCACTGTGCATTGCTTTCACGTTTTTATAAGCATTTTATTAAGAAAATTTAAAAAAGCATGCAAAATATTTTGTTACAGTTGAATTTCAAGTTTGCTTAAAAATTGGATATAGTCTTTCTATGGAAATTTTTTTATTTGACAAGATATCTTTATGAAATTCGGCACAGATTATTGTCAAAAGCCTAGTTACAATCCACCAATAAATTGTTCGGATTCGACCACTATGTCACATAGCTGCATTACAAACTGATCGATCAAAATCAGATCCTTGTATGGAAAACTTTTTTATTTGACAAGATATCTTAACAAAATTTGACATATATTAATGTACAAACCAATGCTATAATCTGCGAAAAAATTGT
>NW_017536030.1:367513-369449 GCF_001853355.1 Bactrocera latifrons | reverse complement strand
ATATAGCTGTCATACAAACTATCAAACTGAAATCAAGTTCTTGTATGGAAAACTTTTTTATTTGACAATATATCTTAACAAAATTTGACAGAGATTAATCTACAATCCAATGCTATAATCTGCGAAAAAATTGTTCAGATCGCACTACTATAGCATATAGCTGTCATACAAACTATCAAACTGAAATCAAGTTCTTGTACGGAACACTTTTTTATTTCACAAGATATCTTTATGAAATTCGGCACAGATTATTGTCAGAAACCTTGCTACAATATCTGTAAAAAATTTTCAGATCGGACTTATATAACATATAGCTGCCATATAAACTTATGGATCAAAAGCAAGCCCGTGTATGGAAAACCGTTTTATTTGACAAGATATCTTAACAAAATTTGACACACATTGTATGCACAGCTCAATTTTCGTATGTACCTAACGCGTAACCTTTATACTATTGTCGTTGTATTGACAATACTGACAGTTATGCTGATTGTATAAATGACTCTGTTGCTATTGTTGTTATGTTAGCAACACCTACGCAGTAACCTTTTCCCATACCCTTTTGCTACATCCTTCCGTTGCGCATACACATTTTTCTATTCCAATAAGCTCTTATTTCTACCCACCCTCATGCACATACATACATATAAGCGTTGTTATTGCCCCTCCACTCCGCTTGCCGTTGACACATTTTATCGTCAACACGGCGCCGACAACTGGCGCTTTTACGCGTCTCTAACTCCACAACTTGCCCCCTGTCTATTCATTGTCGCCTGTCTGGCGCGCATTCACACCACTACAGGCAAGCGAACAAACTGTTGATACGTTGACAGTTATACACAAACTTGCAGTGTTGAGTTTTTCCATTTGTCTCAAATACATATATGAATGTAGAGTAGATATGTGTGTGTGTGTCATTCAATATGCGCGCAATTTATTTAAGTGTATGCGTGCTTGTGGTCTATTTTGAGGAGTTTATTATCATTAATGATCCGCCATATGGTGGAGAAAAATGCGGTTTTCTAAAATGTAAAAGCGACTGTCTAATAAAATTTTACACCATAGTTTAAGACAAACACACACACACTTATATGCTTGGAATACAAGCAAATATGCTTAGAATGAAGATTGTTTTTTTTTTTATATATACATATATATATCTTTTTAATATTTTTTTTTAAACATTTTTATTTTATTTTTTTTTCCTATATTCTTTCCATGTAAGCTACTCGTTTTTGTATAAACGACTTTTTGTACCTTTAAAGATAAGGTTGATTTGTTATAGTGGCGGTGTGGTGCTTTGTTGTTGTGTGCGCTTGTTTTTATCTGAGCAAAATGCTCAATAACTCATGCATTATTCCATTTACCTTGTTGTTGCCAGCGCTCGTAAGTAAAAGTGCTAGATAAACGCTCCGGAAAGTATGCTATAATGTGTTCAAATGTGCTTAAAAGCTTTATGACTGCTCGCATATTTACAAAACGATTTACATACATACATTTATGTGTATACAAAGTACATATGAGATTTAAAAATGCAAAATATTTGAGAGTTGATGTCGCTATCGTATTGAAGTCCAAGCTCAAAAGCCGTGTCATAAGTAAGAAAAAAGCCTGTTTGGGGCGGAAATGTATGCCATACAGAACAGTCTTAAGGGGGTTCAATCCACTTGCAAGGCAAAAGTAGCACGTGTTTTGCGTTTTTTTTTAAGAGACATTTTAGTTTATAATAAAATAAAAATAATGAAAATTGAATTTTTTCTTCCTTAAATTACCTCAAATCCAACACTGTTGAAAAATACAAGCAATTGCATGCAAAACTAGTAAAAAAAAAATCAAAAAAAATTTGAGCTACATGTTTCCAAAAACTAAAACTAAAAAAATTTATATACACTTGTGCTCACACAATTAAGCCACATAAACGTTATGGTGTACAAAT
>NW_017536030.1:353246-366163 GCF_001853355.1 Bactrocera latifrons | reverse complement strand
AACCACGATACTTATTTCTCTGAATATGATCTTAGTAACTTCCTAACATATAACGGAACTTTTTTGCATACCGTTATACAAATGAAAAGCTAATTCGGTGAATTWWTTTTCARAAACGTWGTTTTGCTATGCAGTGGCTTAATTATGTGAGCACAAGTGTATATTTATACTAAGCAAATAGAGGTAATGTTTGAAAAACTTGTCAAAATTTTGATTTTTGAAAACAAAAAAATTAATTTCGAAAAAAATATTGAGCAAGATTGTTTTTCGCTTATCTCGAATACAGAAGACAAAAAAAAAATATTTTTTTACTTTTGGTGAATACTGGTAATGATTGAAAAAAGTGTAAAAATTTTGATTTTTAAGTACAAAAAAAATTTAAAAAGACATTGAGCTAAAAAAAAATATTTTTACCAAAAAAAAATATCTCAAAAAACTTTTCAGCTAGATTTTTTTCTTACATGTTTCCAAAAACTAAAACTCAAAACAAATTTATATATTTTTATTGTAAGCATTAAATAGACATTACCTGTATATGTCTGAAAAACTAGTCAAAATTTTGATTTTTGAAAAAAAAAAAAAAGTTTCCAAAAAAATATTGCTCAAGATTGTTTTTCGGTTATCTTGAATCCAAAAGCCAAAAAATTTATATTTTTTTTTTTGTTAACTAGTACAGGTAATGATTGAAAAACCTGTACAAATTTTGATTTTGAAAGCAAAAAAAATCTCAAAAAATATTGAGCTAAAGTTTTTTCTTACATGTTTCCAAAAACTAAAAATAAAAAAAGTTATATATTTTTGCTGTAAGCAAATACAGGTAATGTCTAGAAAACTAGTAAAAATTTTGATTTTTGAAAACACAAAAAAAAAATTTTTTTTTTAAATTTTGCAAATTTTTTTTTACGGTTATCTGGAATTCAGAAGCCAAAAAGAATAAAAATATTTTTAGTGTGTGTGAATATATGTGGGTAATGCTTTAAAAAGTCAAAAATGTTTGAAAAAAAAAAACAAAACCAAAAATTTAGATTTTTGTTGAAAAAAATTTGCTTTCAGCAGTGTTTTAAAATATCGAAATCATAATAAAAAATATTTTAATTCATGCCTGGGATTATTGTCTGATACGCATATATTATATTTAATAGGATCGTGCGAAAATTTCAAGTCGTTCGGTTTAAATTTTCTCACTGCAAAAAATCGCAGTTTGAAAAATATATATTTCTATATGCAGTGCCCACGATACTTCGGTCTACGTAACCAAAACATACCTCTTTTGTTATGCGGCCAAGACTTTTAGCTCCACAGAATTCCTACAAATTACGTTTAAAATTTTTAGCTGCCACAACAACAACAATATAATACTGCATAGATGAAGTTCTACTTTCTGCGTGATATCTTTTTTGCTCTGCATCAACTAATCATCCACAATCAAATTGCGATTGCAGAAAGAGAAAGAACATTTCAAGTAATAATGAGTGGGCACGCACCGAAATGGACTCAAGTTCACTTCGTCAACACACACACACACACAGTCAACCACTTTTGCTGCTAAACTTGAAGACTAAGTCTAAGCATAAGTCAGCGCTGGGGCAATGGTAGCGTGCACAGCCTCTGGCAAAGATCGGCAAAAGCTAGCGAAGGAAAACACATAACCCACAATTTTGCGCTAGAGAAACCAAAGTGGCCCCTCACATCATTCCTCACGGCTGCCAATAACACCACATATGCAATTTTCGTGGCTCGATTCCTATAACTTCACCACACCACACCGCTGAAGTGTAGATTGCATGGTGCGTCGTTGCTTGTCGGCACTCACATTCGCCAATATGTCGAATGTCGACAGCTATTCGTTCAACGCCGGCGGCACATGCCATCACGTGCGCATTACAGCGTCAGGCGTCAGTCGTCAGTCGTCGAGTGTTGACTGTGGAGTGTTGAGTGCCATCGCAACCACCGGCCGTGATGAGCTGTTGATGGCTATTCAACGTAACGCACTGTGTGAGCTGGAAATGGCAAGCCATCCGAAATTGTTTTGCCACCCGCTTAGCTGCTGGATGAGCGCATCCGTTAGTCTACAAGCTTACTCTCGGTCGATTTGTGGCGTTTTGTGTTCACCGTTTCTAATAACGCTCAAGTGTCACGTATTAAAGCGTCGTTGGCGACTACAGTACTCTCACACACTGCACTGGTATTTTCATGGTTTTAACTTTCTCGCTCTTTAAGTTATTTGCTATCCACACTTTGCAATTTTCGTGTTGCCACAAGATCTTGCCTCAGCTTAGCACGGCAAAGCTTTTTTATTTCTTTTTATTTTTATTTTATTTTTTGCTTTTAATTTCTCTTTGCTGCTTTCCTTTTATTTAATAATCTTCGTTGCTTAGCTATCAGCATAATTGAGCTGTTGAGAAATATAAAAGAAAGCATATTTTTAGGCTTGGCACGTTGCACGCTTAGCTGCCGAAGAAATGTTTTCTTAAACGCTTGGTTTATTTTCGAGAAATTTGTGACTCACGCCGTTATGGCGTTACATGCGTTTCACGGTTTCAAAAAATTGTTTTTTTTATTGTCTTCTTTATTTCTTTAACATTTCTAGAATATTCTCTTAAATACACAAACTGACCTGAGTAATAGAGTTGAAGATGCCGCCTTGGAAAGTTGCTAGACATCTGCTATATATTGTGACAAAAAAGTAACTGGAAATTGTGAATCGCTCTCAAAGTAATCTCCACCAAATCTATACCTCGAAATATTTTTCATAAGCTCTTTTTGCGATGACCTTCAGCTGCTGCAGCGAATTTTGTTATATCTCTTGGATCGATTGAAAACGGGTTCAGCCAAGTCGTGGTAAATGTGGTGGTTGATCGATGGCATTCATTGCGTTTTTGGTTTTAAATGCCATCACAATCGTAGCTCGATGTTCTCATCTTAACGCCTGAAAATGACCAAATAGAACTCTTTATCGACTTTCTCTCACTCCGGTACCAATTTCTGATGCACTAAACTACGAATAGCGAAGAAAGCAATGAGCATCACCTCGATATTTCAGCCGTTTTGGTGTGGTTTTTGTAGGTATCTGCTTTTTTTTTCCTCTCCATTCCGATGATTGTTGACTTTTTTGCTTGTCAAACTCATAAACACGTGTTTCATGGGCAGATATAATGCTCTCTATGAATGTGGGATCGGAAATAGCCCGTTCTATCATGTCCAAAGTGATCTGTTTACGATACTCTTTTTGAAAAAAAAAAAATCAGCTTTATCGGAACGATTCGAGCAGAACGCGTTTTCTACCCAAAACATCCACCAAAATCAGTCGAACGGACTAGCCAGAGATGTCGAGCTCCCTTGCCATCTCTTTAACACTTGTGAACGTTTTTCAAGCACGATATCCTTCACTGTTTTAATATTTTCAGCTGTTCGAAGGCCGCCCAGAACAAGGCATTCAACGATGTCTCGACCAGGTGTGAAATCTTTTTACCACTCGCAGGCTTGGTTTTTTTGACAAAACTTATTCATTTTTGTAAGCCTTTTCCAACACATTCACAGATTCCGAAGACGAAATTTGGTGGGGAAATACAAAATCTTCTTTCGATATTTTTATTCATTCTAAGGATAGCAATGTACTAGTGAGGTGTACCGACTTAGCAGCTGCTGTAAACAAACTGATTTGGCAGATCGTGTATAGTAATTAAGGGGTTACATGGGTTTACGGGTTTCAAAGAATCGATTTTTGACATACAATTCTTCAACACTAGGACGTAAGATTTTGTTCTATTACAACTATTTGACAAAAAAAAAAAAAAAAAAAAAAAAAAAAAAAAAAAAAAAAAAAAATTAAAGTTNAAAAAAAAAAAAAAAAAAAAAAAAAAAAAAAAAAAAAAAAAAAAAAAAAAAAAAAAAAAAAAAAAAAAAAAAAAAAAAAAAAAACAATTCATTGCAATTTTAATTTTTTTTTGTAAAAAGTTTCAGTTTTTTCTAAGTTAGCGTTCTAAGCCAGAAGCACGTATTTTTTCACTTTAGATGACTTTAGATTTAGCTTTTAGACTTTAGATGCTCCTTTTAAGCTTAACTCATTTAGCCAAAGGGGTTCCGAGGAGTCACCGAAAATGGCGTCGGCCGAGTTTAAATTTTTTGTTTTTAAATTTCAGAATTCTTTTGTTAATAGTGTATGCTTGTAACTATAGAAAATTCGAATAAAATATTTAATTTTTTATATGAGAAGAAATTGTTGAAAAAATGCTATTTTTTACTCGAAGAAAGCCATGTAACCCCTTAAGAACACCCCTACTAACTTAATTTTTAAAATTCTCACAAACACACCTTACCATATCAGCTGTTAAAATATATAACGGTATACTGATTAAGTGTGAAATTGGCTGCGAAAGGGATCAGCTGTTGTCATTAAACAAAACTACTTGGTAAACGACGCGAAGTCAGGACTCTAGTCCATGTGCTTGATTTTTTGTCGCGCATATTGGACAATGTTGAAATGTTGTCCAGTGTTGAATTAAATCCCCTTATAATTAATATAATATTTTCGAACTACTGGTTCGCTATCATCGTTCAATATGTGGCATACATTTCAGAAAGGATTTTAATTTCCCTTTATTGGTCCACAATTAATGCCCACAATTTATTCGCATTTTTCGTTCAGTTGTTAGTAGCAACTTGCCACAGTGCCCGCCTACACTTGACAATTAATAATAATAATACTTTTAACAGCATACTTTTGGGCGTGTTGGCCTGCCGCCACGTAATATTACTTAGCTGAACCTTTTCATTATGTGCCATGCTATATTATCCCTAGTCCGCCACACTCCTACGGCTGTGTACATAATGAAGTGGCAAAATTTAATATACTGAGAGTATTAAATTACACAGACAAGAAAGAAAAAAAAACTAAAAAGGATCAAGAGACAGGAGCGCAAAAAGGCGAAAATGCATGATGTAATAGGAAGAAGAAGAAGAAGAATAGGCAAGGCGCAGTGGGACAGTGGCATTGCGCGTTTTGGCATAGTGCGCTCATACACGTTTGTATGTGTTTGTGTATATATGTATAGAAGTATATATGTATGTATAGAAGTATGTATGTGTGTATAGAAGTATGTATGTATGTATGAGTATTTGTAACGACGACTAGCGCCGTCGCCTACGCCTGTTGCCTGCTGCCTCTTGTCTGCCATTATGCTGTCATCAGCGGCGTCGCCACACTTGGCATTTCCACACACACACACACAGATACCCATTAGGATGTGCATATGTGTGACACTACTTGTAGATTCTTTGGCTGGCTGGCTGGCTTCGCTCAACCATTTAGTATTTGTGCTGCCAAAACAAAACTGCCTCGTTTCGCCGCAAGCGACAAGTGACAGCGCAAATGAGTTGGCTGCTTGCTTGCATAAGTATATGTAGATACATTAAGTCTTAAAAGGATAGCAAAATTATTTACACAACACACGTATCCACACATACGTACATACTTGTGCACACAAAGTGTGAAGTCATCATTTTATAATCAACTTTTCTATGCTCACAGCCAGCAAACAGCAGCACACACTTCATTCGACATTGCTTCTCATAAATGAGACGAGTGTGTATGATGGACCCTCATGTTTGCGCTCGCCACTTACTCCTCCCCCCGCCTCACTCCTTTTATGCTCTTATGCCTTGCCCTTTGGCTGTACGCTGGTCAGATACATAGTTTACCCTCTCACTATGTTTTTTCCCCCATCAATTAGAAGTGCCATCAAAAGGCTGCGGGCGTGTGTGTGTGTGTGTATGTGTGTGGTTTGTTTTGCTTTCATCCTTTTTCAATAAAATAATATTAAATTCCCATCGGCTATAAAAGTATCGACGACGCTGCACGACATTGAGCATACTACATACGGCTGACAAAATTATAGGAAAGTGGAAAGTGGAAAGTGTTCGCCGCCATATCATCAGTACATTCACTTTAGTGAAGAAGCATGCAAGCATATTGCTTTGGGCGAGCAGCCACGCGTCCAGCATTCAAGTAGAGTTTATGCGCCCATACGCACTAGCACCACCCACCCTAGCACAGCTAAGCGTCCGACGTATGCTGTGGCGGCATATCCTTCGAGTGGCGTGGCGTTAAGAACGTCATGTCGCCCGTACGTGCTCCATTGCCTCGGCGCAAAAATTATACGAAATTAAATTGACCGAGAGTGCAGGACGCCCGTTGGCAATATGCAACGCCTTGCAAGTCCGTCCTTCCAATATAGCGGACAACAACAAATAAGAAATTTTATATTGACCAATTGAACGAAGACGAAGATGAAGATGAAGATGAAGACGAGGGCGAAAACAAAAGCAAGCCATAAAAAACTTTTGCTAACCGAAGAGCCATTAAGTTTTAAAGGATATGTGTCTGTGGCATTAAGCGACGGTGTGTGTAACTAGTGTTGTGGTTGTTGTTTATTGACTGGTTTATAGTATTTGCGCTCTTTTGCCCGAACGCTGCCATGCTTATACACACATACATACATACTTACTACTATGTCGGCGTACTACATATGTGACAAGTTAAGCGCACGAGCGCACATTCGGCGGCAATGTAACGGCTGTCTCTTATACACATCTAGATGTGTATAAGAGACAGCTTATACACACATACATACATACTTACTACTATGTCGGCGTACTACATATGTGACAAGTTAAGCGCACGAGCGCACATTCGGCGGCAATGTAACGGATATGATGATGCCTACGTGTCGAAAGTGTTAAACTGTATTTGCAAAGAAAGACATGTCTTTCTTTGCTGTTTACATGCAGGCACTTACATACTGTTCCGCTCTCCTTTCAAATACTTGCGCAAAGCTAAGCCGTTGTATGGATTGCAGTTCGTGTGAGCGCAGAGCTGCCAACGCTACAAGCATGTTGAAATTTCGAAATTAAAATAGCGAAGATTATTTCAAAATTCTATCATACTTTAATGTAATATTCAGTCCTTTATAATTGCAGTGGCGCTGCATTGCTGATTTCACGAATACTACAAACCATCTGCACTTAGTAAGCTCAAAGTAATTCCCTTGACCACAATAAACTTGTGCCAACGTGTTTTCCAATTCTCGAAACTGTTGTTAAAGTCAGTTTCTGGAATAACTTTCAATGCGCGTAACGATTCACATTAAATGGCTTCAATTGACTCAAAACGGTTTCCCCGAAGTGGCCAGAAGTCACACGGAGCTAAGTCAGACGAATACGGTCGTTGTGGCACGTTATTGGTTGACAGTTTCACGAACAACTCACGACGAGTAAATTCAGTATGCGACGGTGCATTATCGTGAACTGGTATCACATAGTCTTGGTGGCCAATCGATCAACTCAAAACGTGAAATTATCTGCTCACTGAAGTGTTCTCTCAATAAATCCACTGCTTGTTGCGATGTGTGGTCGCCGAAATCACAAGGTTCAATTTCTGGCATCAAATAATTGCTTATCATGGCGCGACAACGGTCGGCATTGACGGTTACGTTCTCAATGGCATAATTTTTGAAGAAATATGTGCCAATGATTCCACCGGCTCACAAACCACATCAAGCCGTTATTTACTCTGTATGAAATGACAGCACACTTCTTTCAGAATCATCAAAATTAATTAAGAAAACATTACGTGTCTTGATGAAGACTATAAACTAGATATTGTACTTTTTTGAAATCTTGTAAAAAGTATCTGGAAAATATGTACAAAATTTTATTAAAATCTCTTGACAACCGACTTTGAAAACAGAGTTTCGAAAAAAATGCTTTTTAAGTTGACGTATAGCTGACCCCGAGCGCGCAGATTTTAAATTTTGCATCTACAAAACTATTAATCAGATCAGCTTGAGCTACCGGTACGTGCGGAATCATTCAAATAATGCTACCGAATACGCTCTGTCCATCCATGCCATGGCTAAAGTCGATTTTTAGGAGTTGCATCAAGTTCAGCTATGTGCCGCAGTCATTGAGAGAGGCTAGGGTAGTTTTCATACCGAAAGCAGGTAAGCTTAACTTCCTTCCTGGTGAAAACGCTAGAGGACGCAGAAATGGGGTCGCAGCGCCCCCTAGAAGCTTGTACAAAGACTGCACTCCATAAACTGGTATTCGAAAGGGATCTTGTAGATAAGAAACAGCCTCTTAGAGCATTGCTGGACATTTCTGGAAAATTCGACAACATCTCACGTCTCTACGGAATCTATTCGGCACAGCATCCAGTCAATAGGTATTAATAGATATATTTTGAAGACTAGGCTTGCCAAATTCCACATAAGAGTGGGTAAGCTCCAGTTGGCGCTGTTGTCGAGTTGTGCATAAACCTGTATAATATTGGTTTGTCAAAAAAGTCTTGCGGTATTTTTGCGGTATTGAATTTTCAATTGTTCATAAAATATTTTTTGATGACTCATGCCCAGCTCTTGACCGAGGCTAGGGTTGCTGCTATGCCGGTCTCTTTCGACCAATTCAGCGGTTTTATCGCAATTTTCGACGACAGGCCTTCCGGAGCGTGGCGCATCTTCGACCACCTCTTCAGCAGAACGAAAAAGGTGAAACCATCGTTGTGCGGTGGAAATGGAAACTGTATCGGGTCCATAAACTGCACAAATCTTATTGGCGGCTTGAGATGCATTTTTGCCTTTATCGTAGTAGTACTGTAAAATATGCCGTATTTTCTCTTTATTTTGCTCCATGTTTGCGACGCTATAACTCACGAACGATTTAAAGAAAAAAAACGACAATCCAAGCACGTGTTAGCGCGTGAAATGAGCTTTCCAAAAAGGAATAGCATGAACCGATGCGACTAATAAAACTAACTTAGCGCCAACTAGCGAAAATACCGCAAGACTTTTTTGACAACCTAATATATCTAATATTCTATAATAGTTGTTATTTGGCTTATTTATAAACACTTCTTTTATAGACATAATCTCAGCAATTTTTTTTTTTTTTTGGAATTTTTGATTTATTTTTAATGTTTGATTTTTGATTCTGTTTTGAAACATTTGGCAACACTACAGCTCCGGCAATGCTTTGTAAATATTTGCACAGTGAGTCACAAATAAACTTGTAGCCATTAAAAAAGTAATGATGAAGGATGGTCGCCGTACCGTAGAATGTTTACTTTTATTTTCTATGCTTGGGCGTGTGAGATGCTCATATGTGTGAGAGTCTCGTTACTATACATACGAATCGCATGCAGCAACGTTACTGTATTGAGAAAATACAAATAAAAAAATAAGTACGAAGTTATTTGTATGAGTTTGTGGCAGAGTGTACGCCAGCATTTATATCTAGCAAAGGGCATTCGCAAAAAATGCCAAAGCATAAAAAGTAAAATTGTGTGCAAACGAAATTAAGTGTTGACAAATTTGCCAAAGTTTGTTGGCAACTATTTGTGTGTATATTAGGGTGGGTCCAAAAAAAAAAAACACTATTTAATTTTTTTTGCTTGGTACACTGAAAAATTGGTTGATAGACAACTCCAAGCGAGGCTCTCCAAATGTGAGGATTTAATTGTAAGACACTTAAGGCCTTAACGGTTTTATATATTTTTCGTGCTTGAAAAAATCTTTTATTCTGTGGAGTTAGTTGGAAACAGAATGCTCTTCAAAAGAGGTCGGTAACGATTTTTTCGTTTACCTAATCGTTTAAAAAATATTAACGGTTAAAATTTGGTTATTTTAAAGCAAAAATTGTTTTTTCTTACGAATTGTAAAATTCAATAAAAAAAATGTGTATGACTTTCATATCTATTAGACGCTACCTACCACTTTTGCATCCAGGCATGCGTTTCTCTCTTAGTTCACTACTGGGTTATTGTGCTGAAAGTGTACGTATTTGCCATGTCAAACTTCTAAGTGCTAATGGGGCATGCAGTATTCAGCGGCATTCGAGCGTTTGACCAGCGATCGTTGTAATGGAGTGTGTGTTTTACTCGGTTTATTATATTTCTGTTGCATACCGTCAGGCGCTGCATATTTTTTCTATACGAAAAATTGAGTTTAATTTAAAAAGTCTTAGAATATTTTGAGCTGCTGGCATAAGTGGTTATTTTTGTTGTTAAACTGCTATCCACAGCCGCCAAAAAGCCTTAAATTTTGCGCATTTCGTTTGCATTCCGCGGTATAAGTGTGTGTGTACCTTACACTTGAGTTTGTCTCTATGAATGCTTGTTTTGCTTTTTTTTTTATATGTACACACATACATTTATACACACACGTCCTTCTTCTCACACTGTTGCTTCTTCTCTGTGTGCGCTGTTATGACATCAGCTCGCTTCATTCTAACTAATGAAATTGTCATATTTATTGCTGGTAAATTGCCAGACGCGGAAAAACTGCTCTTCACACTCGCTTTTTATATATTTCAATATTATACTTGAATTGTTGCTTGTAATTGTGCCGTCAAGTTGTTCCCCTGCCCTTATGGTGGTAATTTGTCAACATCCGCCAAAAAAGTTTTCTTCTTTAATATTGTGTTTTTATTACTTCAACGTTGCAAAGAAATGAAAGTCACATATACTATTTATATAAATGCGACAAGTTTTTAAGTGCGCAAGTTAGTTGCCAATGAAAAATAAATGTGGCACAAGTAATTCATATTTTCACCTAAAAACCTCGCATGAGCGCCTGCGAGTAGACTTCATTGTTATAGAAATCAACTAATAAGCAACTAGTGGATGTAAAAAAAAAAAAAAAAAAAAAAAAAATTAAAGTTCGGTTTCCTTAAAGATTTATAATAGCCTTCAGCAATACAAAAGGTTGCTAACAAGCCCTTGGATTGTTCAGTTTATAAGGCAGCTATATGTTGTACTGACGCGAATTACATAATTTCTACGCAGCTTGCACCGTTGCTTTGAACAATAATTCGTTTCAAATTTCGACAAGATACCTCAACAAATAAAAAAGTCTTCCATACAAGCGCCTGATTTCGAATGTTTAGTTTGTATGGCAGCTATAAGCTATAGTGGTCCGATCTGACAAATTTTTTTTTGGAGATTGCAAGGTTGTCTTAGCCAATAACGTATGCCAAATTGGATGAAGATATCTCGTCAATTGAAAAAGTTTTTTTTTTATATAAGCGCTTGATTTCGAAAGTTCACTTTGCATGGCAGCTATGGGCTGTAGTAGAGGTCCGATATCTGTTATTCCTACAAATTAGCGGCTCCTTGGGGAGACAGCGCCGAACGTAAAATTTCAATTCGATAACTCAAATACTGAGGTAGTATACATTTATGCAGATGGCCGAAGTGGTTTTAAAAATCGATTTTTTTTTTTCAAAAATTAAAAATCCAATTTTTTTTAAATATTTGTTTTACACTACTTTTAATTCATAAATTTAAAATCTAAAAATTTTTACATATTTTATACACAGATTTTACTTTTTATTTACCATGCCATATATTGCCTCATTGGCGCCAAAGAACTTACAAAGTCTTGCCCCCGAAGTCATTTCGGTTTTTGGGCGTCAAATCATGCTAAGCACCAGTTTAGCACACGCCACATTATTGGCATATTAAAATACCGTCATTTAACTCGATTACCATCATAATCATTAACGCATGCAAATGTTAATGATATGAGTCACTCACAAATTCTTATTAAAGTTTAACGCATAGTAGTATGTGCCAAGGTGTGTGCGTTGTTGCTTAAGTTTGATAATTTTTCGTTGTAATTTTTAATGTAGCATACTTTTGGGCCTTTAAACCCTACAATTTGCACACTTACTTACTGACTTGTTATATACTTTATTTCGCCGCAATTTGTGTGGCAAGTGTTGGTCGTATATGTTGAACGCATTAGCTCGATTCTGCCTTTCATAACGCTGAGGAATGGCTCTACGACAAACTGCAAATTTTGTTGACATTTAATTTTGAGTGAGTGTACCAAATGTGAGCTTGTTTGTGTGCTGACAATTTTCCAATTTTGTGTGCTTTCCAAAACCTTTTGCATGCCAAATGTGCTGGAGAGTTTGTATTTTGTTGCCTCTGAGTTGATTACTTCTTAATAATTTATGATACATATTTATTAATATCCGTACGGTTTACACAGAGTACATGTCATGAAGTGTCAGCAGAAGGCGTTGGGACCGGCAATGTGCTTTATAAATTGTTATCGACTCTGCAATGATTAAGAAAATTGAGGTAGAAGTTTTGGTATTCAAGTGCTTATTCTAGTTATGTCTGTTATGGGATTAATTATTTAAACTACAGTTTGAAAACATAATTATTTTTAATTATGGAATAAATAAAATATGATGCAAGCTCGTTTGCTGAGCGTCTAGATGAGAAAAATTACTAATATTGGTTTAGTGGAAGTTTGTGCCTTTTTTACTATAACATAATGTGCAAAATAACCTTTAAAAGGTTTGCATTTCATATTTCGAGATTAGCGAACAACAACAAATCTTAAACCTTGAAAATCGCTTTATTTCTTTTTTTTTGTGCAAAAATTGCTCCATTAAGATCTATAAACTCTTGCATGCGTTTGAACCAATTGTCGAAGCATTTTCGCCATTGCGATTGATGTTGCTCCAAAACACGCCTTCTGAACGCATCTACCGCCTCGTCAGGTGTACAAAAACGTTGACCAATTAGTTTATCTTTTACATGCGGGAATAAAACGAAGTCATTCGATGCCAAGTGATTACTATAATGAGCATGACTCAGCAAATCGATGCTTTGAGTGCTCAGATATGTTGTTGCTGTAATCGTTGTGTAAGCGCTGGGATTGTCGTGATGAAAAGTCAAAGGATCCAGTTTTCAACGTCGAAAAACTTAGAAGTATTTCGTGGGCGAGCAACTTTTATTGGATTCGACTCCTCTGAAAACACGAATACATTCGAGTGTAGTTTACTTTTGGAAAAAAATCATAATTAATTTCCTAAAAATATATATTTTATATTTTTTCCTAAAAATAGTA
>NW_017536030.1:337904-351895 GCF_001853355.1 Bactrocera latifrons | reverse complement strand
TGTTTAATTTGTTAGGAAAAAAATCTTTTTATAGTTTTAGGAAACTTTAATCGACGGTTTTTTTTTTGTTGATGAGTATTAACTTTCTTTTTATATTTTCTTTGCAGGTAAGCACAGCTGATGAAAATTTTTAAAGATACTTTTTATATCTAATCAATTATGTAAGTAAACATTTATAAGTAAATAAAAAGTTATTATAGAAAAAAATATGTAGAAAAATAAAAAAATCTAAAGCGATAATTATATTTGTCTCAAATTATCTGAATTTAGCTCAACTTAAACTGAGTTGAACCACAATAATCCAACACCAGTGTGGTCATGCTCAAAAAAGTAAAGTAGAAAACATTGTTCAAATTTTTTTTGTGTGCATTTTGAAAATGTATTCAAATTAAAAGGGACAATCCGTCGATTAACACGCATAAGTGCTTTATAGCTTGTTCATATAAGCAATAAAAATTAAAAAAAAAAATATGGGTCAAAAATTTGTAAATTGTTTTTGCCGATTGCAAAACTCATATTTGACCCTTTAGGCGCAGACGTTCATTACTCTCGTTCGAAATAATGCAAAAATTTTGTTTTTTTCGGTCTCGAATAAAATTACTTGAAATGCGAATTTAGCCGAAACGCCTACGTCATTTCATGCCTGGCATGAGTAATACGCAGCATATGTATAATTCAAAACATTTTGTTCGCACTTAAAAATCCATAAATATAAATTTATTATTAATAAATTCACCTGTATTAATATATATATACCATACGTAAAGTTAATAAACATTTCCATTTAAAAATGGAAAAAAATTAGAAGTAAACCGCAGCGTAGTCTCGGTTTTTTTTTGTTTTGTCTCGACTCTGCGCTGTGTAAATTACTTAAAAGAAATATTGATCGTAAACATTTAATTGTGTATCAATAAATTAGCTAGCAATTTATTTCGCAAAATTACATTGTCGGTCATTCACTGTTTTTACCACAAAAAAACAAAAACAAAAAGTATTTGTACGAGTTTCGATAACGTTTTTTTCGCTAACATTTAGATGTGTTTAACTTTACGGGTTGTTGTCCAGGCTGTACATATGGTTGTGTGCTTTGATACAAGAAAAAAGTACAAATGAAGCACGCCAGCTAGATCATTAGCCACAGCTGATCGTAAATTGAGCCTTTCGTTAAACGAGCAACTTGCTATTGCGAAAGGCAAACACTGTCTCAATTATAATCTTAATGTACTCAATTAGTTTGGTTGTACGAAAAAATAATATGTTCATTAAGCCTCTAAAACTCAATTAATTATTTTTTTTTATTGATTTATTAGATGAAAAATAAACAAATGCACTAGCTTCAGAGTCTTTCAGCTCGCTGATTTAAACATAAGAGTCTGAAATAGTAACATTGACATTTCAATTAAATTAAACAATTTTTATTAATCGTAATTGTTATAATTACTAAGTATATAAATGTACATTTTTTTCTAAATTTGTTATTGTTGTGGAAAATCAATTTAACAATTTGACAAAATAATCAGCGCCCACTTATATATACATATATATATACATATATATATACATATACATTTGTACATTAGAGCGGGTCGATTTACGGGGCGCCAAAAAAAAAAAACGGAAAAATCGCATATCTGGAAATATGTGTTCTATAAATGCGAGTGTGCGAAAAGTGTACTACGGATCAATCTGAAAAACTTTGTTTAAGAAACTATGGGTTTAAAATCTGGTTTGAGCCAGCGGTTTTGAGCTAAAGTTTTTTTATATATAAAAATTTGTGCCTTAGTGTTTGAGACACCCGAATCAAATTTACGTACATAATTTTTAATATTCTATTGTGCATTTGTCGGAATCGATCGGATGGAATATACACGTGTCTCTCTAACAAGCCATTGTTCATATTTTTTAAAATTTGCTTAAAACTTACAGGGTCAAAACCGGTTTTAGACCCTTAGTCTCTTAGGCAAAGTTGTTTAGAATGATCCTTAGCATATTTCACGCATACGCGATTTTTTAGACAAAAAAAAAAAAAAAATAAAAAAAAAAATCGGCCCACTCTAATGTATATATATATATACATTTGTATGCCTACTCACACCTATATTGCAGAATTTCCCATTGAATTTTTCATTACACTGTTTCAATTAGTATTCATTGCTATTCATTTCGAGCGGTTTTTTGTTTTTTCATCCAGCTTTTATTTATTGGTTGCACGCCACCGCCGCAGTCTAGCATATGGCAAAACAAAACAAGCGCACATTTACAAATCGAATAAAGAATTCTATTAACAGATGCTTATAAACTGGCATTTTGCTGACTGCACACCAAAGCCGCCATCCATCTAACCAGCCAGATAGCCAGCCAACCAATCAGCCAGTATGCCGTCCACTGTGTCGCTGCCGTCGCCGCCGCTTTACGTTGGTCCAGTCATTCAATGTGCAAAATTTAATTAAAAAATCATTTTAATTGAAAGCAAAATGAAGTTAATTGACATTTGTATGTAGATTTTTGACATTTGCCACACGTTCACACAATGCGGCCGGGCTGGCGCTGATGACGTTGTCGCTCAAATTGAACATGTGCTCTCGACTCATTTACTTACAGTTGTGTGGCAAGTGTTGGAAAGCGCTTTTTTCTCCTCTTATTTCATTGCTGAAATAAAGTGATTGATCAATTGCTAAATACTTTATAATTGTAAATGAAGTTTGTGTAGTGTCTTGAATCTCAGTTGCATGCCACAGCTGTGTTACTTACTTCGCATCAGCAATAGTATTAAGAAATCAACTAGAAACTCAGCAATTTCTTAAGAAACGATCTTGAGTCACATATAAAATTTTAATGCTATTTCTTTATTGCCGCAAAAGCGAATTGCAAGAATTTAACTATTTAAGCATAGAACAGCCAAACAGCTAGAAAGTAAAAGAAAATATAATACTAAAATTAAAAGAGGCGAACTAAGGCAAAAAGCACAGAGCGCATAAAAGCCAAGAGCTTGTAAAGCCAAGCATAAAATAGTCTTAAAGGTCAGTGACATCACAGGTTTTGCGCCAGCTGACAACAACCAGCGACTAGCTAGAGCCGCTTGAAAGCGTCTGCGCACGGCTTGACGGCTTAGTGATCGTGTTGAGATCGTGTAGTGCGATTCTTGTTTTTTGGTTTTTGATTTCATTTTTCGTTTCTTGCTATATGTAGAGTTGCCACACGCTAATCGCTCTGTTCTGCAGATGTTCAAAGAATGCTTGAAGTCTGTTCGTGTGTTGTTTGTCAAAAGGAAAATGTTTCGAATAACGCGCGCGAGATTAATCACTTGAGCTGCTTAAATATGTATTTACCGTTAAGTGCCATTGGCGCGTTATTAGCGCACACAAATGACAAATTATTAAATATCTAATGGACCAAGTTGTTTGACTTGACTTCAGATTTTTTAATTGCTATGAATGACCGTAGAAAAATTCCGGTTTCACATGAGCAAGCGTATATATTTAGAGTTAGAAGTGTGAAAAGGTATGATGGGTGATTTCAGCAGTATAATATAATAAATTTTAGAAGGAAATGTCGGAGATCCTACCAAATATATCTACATGCATTGTGATAAAAAAAGAATACTTGGAAATTGTAATTAAATTCCAATACCATAAAGGACCATAATCTTCCACAGAATCTTTCTCTCGCAAAATCGTAATGTCCACTCATCAGATGTTGTCACCGTGTCCATGCCTCCGCAGCATATAACAGGAACGAGTTAATGAGTGACTAATAGTTTGGTGTTTCTTCGTCGAGAGAGGACTTTACTTTTCAGTTGCCTGTTAGCAAGCACCTGTTGGCAAGCGTTATTCTGCGTTGTATTTCGAGGCTGACATTATTGTTGATGTTGATACTGGTTCCAACTTTGACGAAATTATCTGCGACTTCGAAGTTATGACTGTAAACAGTGACATGGAATTCTAGACGCGAGTGTGTTGACTGTTTGAGTGATGGCAGGAGATATTTCGTCTTGTCCTTGATTTAGGTGGATGTTTTGGATATGAAACGTTTCAGCGTGACTCCTCCCGATAAACTCGATTTTTTTTTTTTCAAAAAGAGTACCATGAATCGGTCTCTTTGGTCAACCTTGATTTTGCGAATTCCGTTCCCAAATCTATGGCGAACATTATAACTGCCCACTAGACACAGGTTTATGAGTTTTGCATGCAAACGGGTGAACAGTCATCGGAATGGAGTGAGAAAAACGAGCCGAAACCAAAACAAATGCGCCACAGCCACTCAAAAGTATCACCTTGATTTTCATTTCCCATTACTTTTCTCATTGTTCGTGGTTTGGTGCATCACGAATTTGTTCCGACCGGACGGAAGGCCAATAAAGCGTTCTATTTGGTCGTATTGAGACGTTTGCGTGAGAACATCCGTCGAAAACGGCCGGAATTGGGAAAGAACAATACATGGATTTTACACGATGATAATGCACGTCCGCATCGAGCTACGATTGTGACCGAAGTTAAAGCCAAAAACGCAATGAATACCGTTGATCAACAACCGTATTCACCAGATTTGGCTCCGAGTGATTTTTTCTGGTTCCCCAAACTGAAATTGCCACCCGGTGGAACTCGTTTTCAGTCGAGCGAAGAGATAAAACAAAATTTGCTGAAAGAGATCAAGGCCATCTCTAAAAGTGCTTATGAAAAGTGGAACCGCCGATATCGCACCCTATACCTTATAGCTGCTATAAAAACTGGCCGCTCAAAATCAATATAAAGATCCTTTTATAACACTTTCTGATATACGAAATGCACCTATGAAGGCTATTATAGCCATTTTGTCATTTTCCTCTCCCCTGTAGACATCTATGATATCTTAAGTGAAATATGATAACTTAATATCAGTGAAATAACAATTTACACATCAACTAAATCAAACGTTATCAAGAGTTTGTCGCCTTTGTAGATGTTCTTCTGCCATGTTATGCCGGTGCAACATCACTGACCCATCACATAACTGTTGTAGTGGCAATTATGCTTCAAACTACTTTATGCCGATATAAGCGCATTTAACACGCCGTATCCCCAACTGATTATAGGCTATATATGCCAATTTTATGACCTGCAACCATGAAAAGAACGAGCCACGCTATTCTTGTGAACACAAATCCGTATAAACACACACACACATCCTTGTCTATTTATTTGTAGTTAACCGAGGTAAGTTCACTAACTCCTAAGAAAGCGGAAAATGGGGCTCAGATAAACGTGGTTGGCTGGTGGTTTGTCTGCTCGCTTGGCAAGCATCTCTGCAAATACTACGGCAAAAGAGGAAGTGAATCGTCGATTGTGACAGTTGAAGAGTGCGTTAATTATAGTGTTCGTAGATGATCGTACGTGCATTTGAACTGACCAAGAGAGCGCGTGGAAGAATGAAGAGAGCCGCCTTTGCTTGTGTGCATTGTTGTGCTGATCGTTTGTATGGTCGATTTTGCTGTTTCTATATACATACATGCTTTATTCGCCGTTTCGGCCAAGCCATTTACCTCTGCTTATGTACTCGTACGAAATGTGGTGATCACATAAAACGCGAAGAATAACAACAATACAAGTCGAAACAGCTAACAACTTATTCAACTGACCGAATTGAGGTTTCAATGTGAACGAACTTAAAGTAGTCTGACTGGAAAGTGGCAGCAACAACAAGCGAGCTTGACTGGAATTGTACTGGCGTGTATTGTGTTATGTTGTTGGCAGCGAGTGAGTGAAATGTGTTCGTATGAAAGTCGCAGTTGGTAAATGTAGAAGTGAGTGAAAGGGGGGAGTTAGCTGAAATTGGTATAGCTGTGTTTAAAGTGAGCGTGCTGGTTAAAGCCAACTAAACGTAGTAGCTTCAGCATGGTCCAAAGCAAAGCTTGCGGAATTCTATGTTGTATTTTTATTAGAAAATTACATTAACAATAATAATATGATAGTTGTGGGAATAATTTTTTTTTATTTTGTTAGGCGTAATACTGTTTTTTGTTTGTTTCGACCCTAATTGCATTAAATTTTTATTTTCCATTATATGTTTATATTGCTAAAAAACATTAATTTAACAATAAAAAAAAAAATTTTTTTTAAGTTTTAAGAAAAAAACAAATTTTCTTGCGGATGCGAGAAATCTTCTACGGAGCGTTCTGAACAATTTTACCTAAGAGACCGGTTTTGAGGCGAACGGTTTTGAAGGGGTTACATGGGTTTTCTCGGGTATTTTTTCAAAAATTTTTTTTTCATATAAAAAATTAAATATTTTATAAGAATTTTTTAGTGTTACAAACATACAGTAATTGTAAAAAAATTCTAAAATTAAAAACAAAAAAAAAAAAAAAAATCTAATACCGACTTTAGTGTCTATTTGGCCGAAATTAAATTTTATTACCACATACCCTTTATCTATACCAAGCAGTAAATGTAGTAATTCTTCAAATGAATTTTATTACATTTTCGTTGAATATTTTAATTCTTAGTATTCCGAAATTTTAGTTTTAATATAAATGTTTTCAGTATTTCCTCATTTAGCTACCACAACACAGCACTTCCGCATGTGGAATGCAATAAATCTAGTTCGTAGTAAAACAAGTCAACTGCAATGCTCATGCCATTACATAGAAAGCATCCTCAACGACATACAGCTGCACACAACGTAGCTGCCACAGATTGTCCAGTTTTATTTCGTTAGAACTGGCTTGACCTTTGCGATCTCGGCATGTGTATTTTACCATTTGTGGCACTCTACTTTCTGTTTAAGGCATGCTGCTGCATACTTTGTATGTTCTATGGTTTTTTGTACCCTGAATATTACGCTGGAACAAGTTTGTATCACAGAGAAGGAAATGCCGGAGTGTCGAATATGTATATAACTAATCAGCGTGACGAGCTGAATCGATTTAGCCAGGACCGCCTCCTTGTGTACAATATATGCGAATTAGTCTCCTATTTTTTTTTAGATATTGATCTAAAATTGTGCACATGTTCTCTTTTCCCTAAAAAGTTGTTCATTTATTTGAACTGATACTATCGGGCTGCTTTAGCATATAGCTGCCATATAACTGTACGATCAAAATTAACTGCTTGTATGGAAAACTTTTTTATTTGACATGATATCTTTACAAAATTTGGCACATCTTATTATCCGAGGCAACGCTACAATCCATGAACAAATTGTTTAGATCGGACCACTTTAGCATATAGCTGCCATATAAAATGATCGTGCAACATTAAGTCCTTCTATGGAAAACTTTTTAATTTCACAAGATATCTTCACGAAATTTGGCATAAATTATTGTCCGAAGTAATGCTATAATTTCTGAAGAAATGTTTCCTATTAGATCACTTTAGCATATAGCTGTCATAAAAATGGTCGTGCAACATTAAGTCTTTGTATGGAAAACTTTTTCATTTGATAAGATATCTTCAGGAAATTTGGCATGAATTATTGCCCCAGGTTATGCTATAATCTCTGAAGAAAATTTTCCCGATCAGACAAATATAGCATATAGCTGCCATACAAACTGATCGTGCAACATCAAGTCTTAGTATGGAAAACTTTTTCATTTTACAAGGTATCTTTACGAAATTTGGCATGAATGAGTGCCCAAAGTAATGTTATAATCTCTGAAGAAAATTTTCCCTATCAGACAAATATAGCATATAGCTGCCATACAAACTGATCGTGCAACATCAAGTCTTTGTATGGAAAACTTTTTTATTTTGCAAGATATCTTTACGAAATTTGACATGAATCATTGCCCAAAGTTACGCCATAATCTCTGAGGAAATTGTTCCGATCGGACCAATGAAGCGTATAGCTGCCATATAAACTGATCGAACCAAATCAAGAAAAATATGATCTTATAACCTTTAATGCCATAGAAATGCACATATGTGAGGTATGCTGGCTGCTTGTTAACTTCTGCTGTTGCAATACTACTAATTCAAGCTAGCAGTAGCAGAGGCAGGTGGTTGTGAAGAGGTTCTGGGGGTCTTTAGAGGTGTAAAATCACGTAAAAGTTCCCTATCTAAACTAGGCTTTATAGGAGCGATTTTTCTTGTCATTGCCTTTATATTAATTTATTATAGTTTAGTTAAATTAACAGTTAATTTATATTTATTATTTTCATCGAACACAAGCACATTTCCAACTAAAGCCGTTGACCACTTATGTCTTTCACAAACTCACCACTACGCTCTACAAAGGCTCTACATGGCTTATACAACCATCTTCAGCTGTTGCTATTAGTGTCGGGCGGTGCGTGTTTGCTTCCTTCTTGGTGTTGCGTTTGTTTTTGGCCATGTTTAGAGACATTCCGCATGCGGTCACTGCGCGAATTTCGGCTTGATAGGCCATACCATACACCAAGTATACTAAACAAGTACTATGTTGCAAGATTCATGCGAAAACTGGAATTGCACATTAAATCGGTAAGCAAACACATGCATGTTGCTGCTAGCGACCACTAAGCCTTCTATATCAACGTGCAACATCGGCAGTTGTACACTTTTCCGCATTCAAATATGCACAAATATAGACATAACACATATACATATGATATGTACATGCATGTATATATATATATGTGTGTGTGTGTGTGGCTGCAACGTGCAGTGATCTTGCTGGCATGCTTTCTGAATACCAACTGGCCACTTTTTGCTTGTGGCTGTGTACGTTTAATTGGAACTAGTAAAACAAGCTGACATTTACAGTTATCTGCGCGAACGCAGAACGTCGTAACGAGTTCCAGTGCCACTGACATTGGCCTCTACGCTTGCGAGTTGGTTTCTTGGCCGCCAATCGCTCGTCTTTATAGCGCAACTTTTTTTTTATGCGCTCTGCTCATATTCATGTAGCTTAGTTGGTTACTTTTTGCCTCTGCAGCTTAATTATATTATTATTTATGCTGAAGCTCCTCACTATTGAGTTTCGCGCTTTTCACATTTCCCGCTTCTCCATACTTGGCATGTTATGCGGTTCGCATATTGTTGCTCATTTGCTAGTATTCCAGGTCATAAATCAAATCATTACTGGGAAATTCTACCAAGCCTTCTAACGCTTGTTCGTTGTATCTCTTTTTTTTTTTTTGTTTTTTGTGCTGCTTTCGACCAAAACAGGCAACAGACCTGTTGATTTCTAGCTCGTCTCGTCTATTCATGGGTTTGCTTTGGTCGCGTTGAGCCGATTTGCCTATAAAAATATTGTAAATAACTTTACATTCGCCTAATATTGCTAGAGTTCATTATTTGGTGCAATCGCCTTGCTGCCTGCTTTGATGATGATTGTACTATAATCTGCGCTGCCTAGTAACTATTTTCTTTATGAGCTGAAAATTAGCTCTTAAAGTGCTTATTCTCATCTGTGTGTTATGTGTCTATTCTTGCTAGAATAATAAATTTTTGATTTTATGTCATAATTTTTTTTTGTGGTTTGCGCTTCGCCGTTAATGTTGATTTGGTGTTGGCATTAATGTCTTTGAAATTAATTATTATATAATTACAGCCTTCTTGTTCGTTGATCTTTTCGTGGTTCTAACATCATAAGTATTTCATGGTAAATCCACAATTGGTTCCAGAACACAATGTCATTCTTGGTAACTGTGAAGCAGATACACCCTGCAATTAACTTAGGCTCTGGAAATATGCCTCTGGCTTTAACAGAAGAAGAGACTATAGAACTTAGCTTGCGCTGCTTTGTTCTGTTTACTGTAGCAGGTTAAGCTCCCATTTATTCAGAATTCAACCATGACACTAGCGACCTTTCCTTCCTAACTCTACACATCTGACAACCTTCTCCTGTTGGGCCGACCGCGTCGAAAAAGTCCTTTTCCTGGGCTCACCGTTGGTTGCTCTCGATGACAACTTACATATATAATCTCAACTAGGTACCCTCATTCTAATTAGGTACCCATTACAACAATAACAAGAGACGATAGAACATCTATGCGAATACAAAGCTTTCTATAGGAAAATAATCTCAACTATGGTTGGTTTCTTGACGATCTCTCGAAGAATACTTATTGTACCGATGATGATGATAATAGAGTGCTTGGATTTTAGTGTGTGTTTTTTACTATGAGTTTCCAAAAACGTACGTGCGTCGTCAGACATCCATTCTATCTATCTATTCTACCTTAGTTCAATTAGAGATTTTCTTTCTGAAGTACATAAAGTGCATTTGGCGGTTTTTACGACGTGTGAAATTACTTAACAAAGAAGTTCCTTTATATTTTGTGTGCGTTATCAAATTTCTGGTGCCGAGACGTTTAGAATGTTGGAAAAGGCCTTCGGTGATCATTGTTTGTCGCAAGCAAGTGATTTTGATTGGTACACGTTATTCAAAGAGGGTCGAAAGCGTTAACGATGAACCACATGCAGGACGGAAATCAACGTCAACTGATGATCAACACTTCAATAAAATAAAGGAATTAGTGCTCGAGAAACGACGAATACAAGTCAGAGACCATACTGGCATGGTTCTAATATTGGAAGGATCATTTAGAGGGATCATTTGGGCCTAAGAAAAGTGAAAGCAAGATTGGGTCCAAAATCACTAAATGTCCGTGAAAGAATGCTTTCTGATTACCAGAATCTCCAGAAACGTATTATTGTTGGCGATCAGTCTTGGATCGTCCACGTCAAAGCATTTAAAAAATCAAGGTTATGTTGACAATTTTCTTGGATTATCGAATACGAATTTGTTCCGACCGGCTAAAATTTCTGAGTCAAATAAAGACATTAAACGTGAATCGCGCCTCGCTTTGATGGTTAATCTGAAAATTGACTTTAAAAACTGTTTCGAGGATTGGAAAAAACCTTAGTTCAAGGGTATACGTTCCAAGGGGGATTAATTTGAGAGGAAAGATACAGATTTTGAAGAATAACTTAATAATAATTTAAAAATTTTGAACAAGGTCTTACTATTTTTTTGCCCATATTAGTATGCTGACATTTTGTAAATTTTTTATTTCTCTAAATAAATTTTATAATTTTTTTTTTTCGAAATAAATTAAAATACGCAATTCTTACCACTCTTTGAAACACTCACTTTTAGAACATTTTTTTTTTACGAAGCAGTGGCACATTTCTAACGCCGCCTGTTATATGTTCATTCTATTAGGCAAGTAGTAGTTGTCCTCAATAGTAAGTGCATTCGCAGCGCAGCTTTCGCCACCAACCTGTTAATTCAGATAAATTCAATTTGCGAGCCAGCATTACTTTTTATCTAATGAGAAAAGAAAATGCTGAAAAATAAAGTAAACGCCAGCGAGCGAGTATAATTAAGAGAGCATAAGAAAAGTTAGCGCAGATAATAAAAATTTCAAATGGCAATGCCTAAAATAGCTAAAAAGTCTAAGAGTTTAAGTAGCGAACTCTCCAAAGCGAAAGAGCACGCCGTTATGTTTTGAGCAATAGCATGCTCTCGCCTTGTGGGCACATGCAACAAGCGAATTGTACATGCACGAGCAATATACGAGCAAACTAACAGTACAATCAATTTTCTTGTATTTCTGAGATAGTCGCCGGTAAGGAAACAGAGCATGTTTTGAGTGAGTGCCAGAGCGTAAGCGAAAACTGCCGATGTTTACATTTAGGTGCGAATTTATTGTCGACTCTTTTTATCTTTTGCTTTGAGAGGGTGTGTCGCAAATGTGCAAAATCTACAGTTCTGAAGTTTGAATTTCGAATGCTATTAAAATTTTTTAGTGTCTAAATAAACTAAAAATATTAGAAACACTTCGTATGTATATATTATGCGGAGTTATAGCATTCGTAAAAATTAACTAAATATTGTCGTTAGTGGTTGTAGAGAGCGCTGCACTCTTGGGCTTTTGGCAGCACCACTACACTTTTTTTTTTGCTTGCTCTTTACTTTCATGTACTTCCATGCTCTTAACATGCTACACGCTCTTTATACACATTATTGCGCTCTTTTTACAAGTATATGCACGCTCTGCTGTTGTTTTCAACGCGGTGGCAACGTTGCATGCACGAAGTTCCTCTACCAACGCTTGTGCATGCTGCTACTTCTACCTTCTACTACTACTCGTTTGTACATCGTATGTTCGTTGGTTGTCGTATGCTCGCTTTAGTTTTGTTTTGTTCTTGTTGCTTTTTGTTTTGCCTTTTGCGTTTGTCGGCTTTCGCCTGCCCAACACACTGACTCAATCAATGCCCGATGAGGCGCTGGTTGGATGCCGCAATTTTCATCGCAGACTTTGCGACTTCAATTCAGTTCGCGATGGAACTTTGAACATTGTGGATTGTATTTTCCTATTGTGCGAAGCAAAAGTATTTTGTCGTCACGTTTAACGCCTCATCTCGTTTCGTCTCGTCTTGTCGTCGTTATCGTCGTCGTAGTAGTTTACCGTTCGTTTTTTGACGTGCAAGCTGAAATATTTCAAATTTCTAAAAACAAATGTGATTTAATTTGTTTATTATTGCTGAAAATATTTAGTTTATATATAATTCTTATACAAAAAAGTGAAGCAAGTGAGTTTCGGCAGCATAATTTTGAAGCTATCAAATTCTTTTGAAGTGAGTGTTAGGTGTGAAATTTTTATGCTGTGGTGTTGAAATTGCAACAGATTTCCACTCGCGGTCACAAAAGCACAAAAAGTTCTTAAAAAGTCGAATAAAAAAGCGTGAATAAAAACGGTATGCCACTTGCTGTCCACTAGAAATGCTGGCTTATCATACTAAATATTCACGAAGCAAAGCTTAAAACTGCCGTTTATACATGTATACCTTCATAACGGTAAAAGGCGGATGTGCTGCGTTGGCGGCTTAAACGGTTTCCGTTACGCATAAGCGTACATACCCTAAACTATACACAAAGTTATATTCAAAATCAAAGTTAAATCCAAAGTTATACCCAAAATTATACCCAAAACCATATCCAAAACTATACCCAAAATTATACCCAAAACTATATCCAAAACTATACGCTGTGGTATAAATAATTAAATATTTATTCATTTTCTGCTGTCACAGAACCAATACATCACATGAGAACTGATAAAAGTGCCTACAAAATAATTTCCTACAACCACAACAACAAAAATATATCTATATATATATATGTAATAATTGTGTATAACTAAATTACTTAACGTGCAAAGCAAAACGTAGCAAAGCGTAATTTTTATTTAAATGCCACTACCACTTGTTGTTGTTGGCCATGTAAACAGGTGTTGAGCGCCCTATGCTATGCTTTAAAATTTCGCTTAAAATCATTGCAACACTGAAACGTGCTTGCCTGTTGGTTGTAAGGATCGTATAATTGGTTTGTGTGCACATAACAACAACAGCAACAACAAATATATAGTAAATATACATTAATAATACAAGCTTGGCAAAGCGTTTGCTCGCAACAATAGAACATCGCGTCCTTGTTGCGCGTGTGTTTGTGTGCGTGCGCTTTGCGTCGCGGATTAAAAAGGATTTTATGTAGATTATTGATGGGATACTGAGTCGCGTGGCAATCAGCATACAAACATAACATAACTGTATCGCTACAGTGGCGCTATTTGCATTTCACCGTGTAATACCGGCTTAAATTTAATTGAAATTGGCTGGCCAGAGAGGCTACAAAAAAATCAAAAAAAATCTCAACAACAACAAGAAAAAGAAAAAGTACAATAAAAATAACAACAAATGTAACAACAAAAATAAAAACAACAGCAACAAAATAAAACATCGGCAAAAATAAAAACAACAAGAAAAATTAAAAACAACAACAACAAATATAAAAAATAACAAAAAAATTGTAAAAAAAAATTAAACCAACAACTACAAAACATAAAAAACAACACAAATCAGCAGAAATTACATTTAATGAAATTTTTTTTAATAATTAAAATAATTGAAAATTAAAGCAATTTAATTAAAAGTAAAATTATTACACAACAGCTGGCTATTTTTTCGTGCGAAATCTATTCAAAATCTTAAATATTTACTACACAACTACGTTAACAAAATATTATT
>NW_017536030.1:335604-337824 GCF_001853355.1 Bactrocera latifrons | reverse complement strand
TAAGAAATTTATATATTTCAATTTTACTAAGCTGAAAAATATAAATATATTTAAGCGTAAATTGTTTGCCAAACATTGTACAAACCAATACCAATGCAGTAAATATTAAATATATATGCACATATATATACATACATACATATATGTGATGGAAATTATTATATAAACGTAACAGCATTAATATTTCATAAAATAAGTGCAATAAAAAATAATTTAAATACAAATTTTTGTTGACAAAAAATCTGTGACAAAACAATATATTATATGTATATACATATATGAATAGCTAAAACGACTACACAACTCAACAACATACAACAAAAGCGTTTACATTGCAATTTAACACAAACAGCAACAAATACAAAGCGCTAAGCCACCCGCTGCGCAAGCCGAAGTGTAAATAAATTGCGATTCCGTTGCATTTTCATTGCAATTGCCAGATTTGTGCGTGAGTTATTTGTTAGTGGTTGTGTTTACCAGCCGCGCCACAAACAAAAAAAAAAAAAAAAAACAAACGGCAAAAGCAACAAAAACAACCAGCACCGGATGTTTTAATTTAAAACGCATACAAACATAAATACATTTCCGCCTGATAAGCGGTAAAAACACACAAATTATATATGTATGTATTTAATATATATCAAATAAATGGATACAGTTAGACCAACTGAATCTGAATAGCGGCAATCAGCAACATTTAATTCAACCCATAAATAAAATATAAAAAGAAATATATTTCTATATAATTTAACTGTTGCGCATGTGTATGTAAGCGCGTTGATAAATTCGTATTTTGCCCAACAGCAACAACAAAATAGTGAACACAGCGTTTATTCCGCAAAATTAGTGCGGCCAGTACCAAGCAGTGCTAATAACTCACTTATTTATTCGGGGAAAAAAAATTATAAATAGTAAAGCAAAACAAAACAATATGGTCGTTTTGGAGACTGCGACCGCCCTGCTGGGCGGGCCCTATGCACAGGGTGCACCCGCTTTGAAAATGGTACAGAAACGCTATATTGGATTACATCAATGGCTGGGACCGCTGCGCGGCAAAGAGCTAAAGGAGACAATTGTAAGTACCGTTGGATGGGAGAGGAAATTTTTCCAAAATTTATTTGTGTTCGTAAGCACCTGTAACGGTTGTGTTGAGGCGTGTGAGCGTGGTGTTAATTAAATGAAAAATGTAATATGTCATTGAATAATTGAAGTTTGATGTATACTGTGTTCAAAGCAGCAATATACATGTATATAAATTTCGTATTGCTACGTACATACATATATACATATAACGGAAATAATTTACATATTTGTGGCACTTAAAGCGCAAGTGTACGTCGCGCTTCACAACTTTAGTTATTTTCATACAAGCACCTGATTTTGAGCGTTCATTTTGTATGACAGCTATATGCTATAGTCATCCGATCTGGGCAATTTCTTCTGATATTATAGAGTTGCCTTGGAGCGTAATTCGTGTTAAATTTCTTGCAGATATCTTGTCAAATAGAAAAGTTTTCTATACAAGCACTTGATTTTGAGCCTTCATTTTGTATGACAGCTATATGCTATAGTCATCCGATCTGGGCAATTTCTTCTGATATTGTAGCGTTCCCTCGAGGCATAATTCGTGTTAAATTTCACGCAGATATCTTGTCAAATAGAAAGGTTTCTATACCACAAACAGTTTTTCGCCCACTGTACAACAAGTACAACCCATTGCCTGCTATAATATTGTACTGCAACAGTTTGTTGTTGCTTTTCAGCAATCTTCCACCACTAAGTGCTTACGTAGCATTTTATTGTTTCACTGCTTGCTCCTTGTTTTGCTTGATCCATTCGCTTGCTCATACATATTTTATGCGCCCAATACTTTTTGACATTTTGTGTTTAATATTTATGAGTGTTTGATTAATGTGTTTTTTTGTTTTGACGGACACAAGTGCCATACTTACCTTGTTCCTACTCGTATATACGTTTTCGTTTTTATAGCTTATTTCAAAAGGGCGGTTGTGGGGGTGTTGGCGGTGAGCGCGGCTGTTGGTGGGCAAATTGTAGGTGATTTTCATTATGTAAATGATTGAACCGTTGCATTTTGTTTAGTAGTTGTTGTTTATTTGTGTTTTGTCTGGCTATTAGTTATTCGCCGCTTCCTCATATGTTCTTGAGTGGTGGTGACGTTTACTCTGGTTAGTCAGCAGTTAGTGCTAACTCGTACTCAAG
>NW_017536030.1:320092-334059 GCF_001853355.1 Bactrocera latifrons | reverse complement strand
TAATTTTTGTATTTTTAAAGTTTCTTCAAAATTTAATTTTATTTTACCGTATTTATTATTTTTTACTTATTTTCCAACTTTGTTTTGCATTTCTATGGTATTTTATTTCGTTTTTATTTATTATTTTTAACTTTCTGAAAATTATGTTTTATTTTTGCGCTTATTCCGGATAAAATATATTGAAAGCGTGCCATGATCAGGTGTCGTTTGTAAGCGCTTTCTTATCCCAATTATCTCTGAAAATAGCTTAATAATTTCTCGAGTCGCCTAAATCACGGTGAAACACATTACGCTGCTTTCAAACGAACTGCAATATATTTATCCGCCACAAACGCATATTTTTCTCTACCAGCTAAAACAATTATTTAAGATTTTTTATGTTTTCATACTTTTAAACTCCAGCTTTTTTTCGTTGCACTATTTTGCCGTTAACATCTTTGTGCTTTTCACGCCATGCAGCGGCTGCATATGAAAGCTGTTGAAAAGCTAAAAAAGGTAAAAAAAAAAATGAATAAAATATTTTATATCAAATATCACGTCAGCGGTACGGATTGACAACTAGTTTAACAATTTTTCGCCAATTTGAATGTAAAAATATTTCAGTTGTACTGTTTTAGTTTTTTTTTTGCTGTCAAACAGCTGTTGTTTAAAATTTTATTCGGCTGCTTTGCCGCACACACATATGCGCGAAATCCATATTCATATCCGTGTGTGTCATTTGCATGCAGCTACTTTTTTATGCGGCAGCAAATAAAACAAACTAATAACTTTTGTTGCTGCCTATTTTTTTCACCTATCTTATGTTTGATTTTTCGCATTTATTATTTTTTTCAGCTGCTCTTCATTATTATTTTTTCCAAAATATTTATGTACGTGTGTGTTGTATACACGCCAGCATATTCATATTACTGATTTGTTTTATTTATTTAATTTATTTGTGCTTTTTATGTTTTGGTTTGTCATATGCACGCGCTGCTCTGATTTACATTGTCTGCTCATGAATGCGGAAATATCGCCTAAAGTTCGTTTGCAACTTTTTATAGACACAAAATTATGCATATATTATAGTTATGTGTTAATTAAATCATGAATGAGATGTGTGGTCATAAAAATATGTTGCTGCTGTTGTTTATTTTTTTAAATGCTTTATAAATTTTATTTATCTTAATAACAATAATAAACTTTACTCTATAAGCATTTTCCTTGCAAGTGCTTGATTTTGATCGTTCAGTTTGTATGGCAGCTATATGCTATAGTTTTCCGATTTGAACAGTTTCTTGCGATATTGCAGCATTGCTTTAGGCAATATCTCATACCAAATTTCTTCCAAATATATGGTCAAACGAAACAATTTTCCTTGCAAGTGCTTGATTTTGATCGTTCAGTTTGTATGGCAGCTATATGCTATAGTTTTCCGATCTGAACGATTTCTTCAGATATTATAATACTGTCTTGGATAAAAAACTGTGCCCAAATTTCATGCAGATATCCTGTCAAATAAAAAAGTTTTTATATAAGAACTACATTTTGTTCGGTCGGTTTGTATGACAGCTATATGCTAAAGTAAACCGATATGGTCAATTTCTTCATGGATTGTACCGTTGCTTTAGGTAATTATCCGTGCCTAATTTTGGAAAAATATCACGTAAAATGAAAAAGTTTTCCATATAAGAACTTTTGTCCCATCGTTCGGCTTATGTGGCAGCTATATGCTATATTGGTTCAATATCGCCGGTTGGAACAAATGAACAAAGTTTTATGCCAACAGGTGTGCTCTGCCACACACCCTTACACATTCATGCAAATATGTGTTCACACTTATTTCTGCTAATGCAACTGCGCCTGCATTACATAAGAAAAAGTGGCGGCGAAAAGGTACATAAATGTACACAAATGCCCAAAGCAATCGCTGTGCAACAAAGTAGTATACAAATTGTATAAAAAACGTAATTATGTGGCTTCACTGCTTGATACGTTCCATCAAACACATTTCTTTTATTTGTTTCCACGCAAAATAGCGAACTTTGCTTGCGGTTGGCAACGCTTAATGAACGCCGTAAATTGTAAATATTTGTTATTGTATAATTCCTGAGTTGATTTGTGCCTGCATTGTTGTTTTTCCAACCAACTTTCGCAGCAAATAAAATGCAAAAAGTATTTCTGCACTTTTTTCTTTAGCTTTCTGCTGCTGTTTGTGCAGCGTTTCTAATACAACAGCGCTATGGCCGCATGCAACACGCACTCGACAGTAATTTTTCGCTGCATGAAATTGCTTTCTAGAGCGTTGCAAGGCGTTATTGCATGCAAGCTGACGGAGGTGTTGCCACATTGTAAATGTTATACATATAACATTGTATATTGTTTTTGTATTAAGTGCTTTTTTTTTTTTTAGTATTTCTGAGTGAACTTCATTTGCTGCGTGGTGTTGAGTGCTCTGGCAAACGCACTCTTTTGGAAAATTCATAAAGCATTCTCTTACGCCTCGTGCGTGTAGAAAAGCTGTCGAAATTTCAAAAATCCGCAGAATGCATTTGACAATAAATGAAATATGGTAGGCAACGCAATTTTGTTGCGTGAAAAATAAATAAGAAAAGTAATTTTGCTATATTTTTAACACATTCTTCGTGTTTTGTAAAGTTGCCTTGTGTCATTTTTCCCTTACTATGCTGTTTTCTTATTATTTAGTGGCTTCAGAGGCTTGGAGATGCAATTTAAAAATAAGTCAACTTCATATTTTGCGTTTCGCCGATTTACATCTGATTTTGAGCGAACAGTTTGTATGGCAGCTATACCTTATAGTGGTGCGATCTGAACCATTTGTTAGAATAGGTTAGCGCTGTGTTGAGTAATAATCCGTGCCGAATTTGGTGAAGATATATTATCAAGTAAATAAGTTTTCCATACAATAACTTGAATTTGAACAGCCACTTTGTATGGCGGCTATATGTTATAGTGGCCCTAACTGAACACTTCTTTCGGAGATTGTAGCAATGCTTTAGGTAATAATCCCTACCAAATTTCGTGTAAATATCTCGTTAAATGAAAGAGTTTTCCATACATGCATTCCTTTGAGATCGTTCGGTTTGTATGGCAGCTATAGGTCACAGTTGTCCGATTCGAACAAAATCTTCGGAGGCTATAGCGCTGCTTTGGGAAATAGTTTGCGCAAAAATTTTGTGAAGATGTCTCGTCAAATAAAAGAGATCTCCATACAAGCATTTGCTTCCGATTGTTCACTTGGTATGGCAACCATATGATCTAATGCTTTTATAGCGGCGGTTCTGAGCAGTGAACAGCTGCTTGGTGAGGAAGAGGCGTGTGCAAAATTTTAGATCGATACCTCATAAGCTGAGCCATTAAATCGCATATATACAAACAGTGGAATTTGGCTAAATCGGCTAAGCTCGACGCGCTGATCATTTACATATATATTTCATATTTATTTTTGATAAACATTATGCACACGCATGCTGCAACTGCTTGCCAACCACTATGCAGTACTAATTTTACCTGTTTTTGTAATTGCTGCAGCCAGTGTGGCACGACTAAGCATCATTTAGGTTTAAGTTAACATACCCAATTCATTTGCAATTTTAGCGTCCAAATGGAAAATGTGTATATACATATACGTATACTTACATATAAATTCAGCATGAATGAATGCAGTATATTTCTATTTATATGCCACAAAACGCGAAACACACATACGCTCTGTTGTAAGCATATTTATGCAGCTTGTTGCATGCAACTTTGTTGCGGCGCATGTTTTTCAGCTTAGTTTAGCTGCAGGAGTTTTTTTTTCAAATTAATGTAAAATAACTACAACCACAACAAAAGCACACTACAAACTTCACAACGATGGGGTTATAAATTAGTTATACAGGGTGCTATACATAATGTAATATAGCTTGGAATTATAAAGTATGTATAATTGCGATATATTACGATTCACTGTGTCATATTAAATATACGAAGCATAACATTTTCAGCAACCGCCGTCAGATATAACCATTATGTAACCAATATATAACCAATAAATAACCAATGTATAAGCAATGTATAACTAATATATAACCAATGTATAACCAATATATAAGCAAAACTTAAATTTTATTTCAATATGAATGGTTTCTATTATATCGTTTTTTTCGCTTGTAAATTCATGAAAAGTGTTCGGTTACCTACGAAAATGTTTTAAAAAAATCGAAAATTTTGTGCCGAAAAATTAGTTTCTAAAACCCATATCGTATCACACCCGAAATCCCGTCGTTGTCGCAATCACCTTTCGGCAACAGCGAACAAAATGTTTAAATATAAAACATTTTTTTTTCCTTCTGACACACCCTTTAATAGCTTATACACACAGCTAGTTGTTGTACTATTGCACCACAACAACAATTAAGTGCTTGCCACATTCACTGCATTTGATATTGACTTTGACTTTGAGACTTCAAAGTGTACTTCCTACGCTTCCCTGGCCCGCTCCCCGCTTATAATTTCGTCTTTGAGTTGTTGAGTTGCGCGTTGCTCGTGTTCGCTGCGGAAGTTACTTGGCTTGCCTTTTGCTGTTGTTCATTTGAATTGTCCGCTCAACTGCGCTCAAATTCATGTGTGCGTTTGTGTGTTGTGTGCATTGAAGCCGGAGTTTCTTCCACTTCTTGTGATATAATATTGACTTGAGAAACTTGTCTGATCTTTCCCCACTGCGCTCTTGTTTTACCGCCCAGTTTGTTGCTCTTCATATTTCATCGTTTTTATTACGTACTCGTCATTCATCATCATTCTACAGTGAAGTTGTCTGTCTGCTGTAGGCATAAAAAATAAAAAAAAAAAATGCTAGAAAAAGTGAAAAAATAGTTTATGAACTTGTTGCAGCTGCTGCATGCTACAGTCTTTGCAGCACAAAAGTAAAATGTAAAACGTTTTACAACGCACTGATGCTAAGGCTGGGTTTACACAAGGGAAATACTGTCTTGGTGTAGCCCACTGCATTCATACGAGCGACATAAGTTCGGCAAATTTGATCGTATAACTTCTTGCATTATCTCTCATATCAGTTTTTCGGCGAAACTACGAGTCCTAGAGAAAGAAGTTATATGAAAATATTGTAGATAATTAAAATATCTATAAAATCTGTATGTAGACGTTTTCAACATAACCTCAAAATGTATGTGAAAAATTCAAATAACCATTTTTTTTTTTACTTTTATTCTGTACAAAAAATTTTTTTCTTTCACGATATTTTGTCTAAACTTGACTGGATGTACTGTTACGACACTATCACGTGGTCTCTGCTCATCATTTCTTCTTTCTAAAAAAAAAAAAAAAATTGAAAAATTATTTTGGACGACAAAAGCCATCATGTGTGATTAACACCTTGTTCCTTCTAAAAAAAAAAATATTGAAAAATCATTTTTGACGACAAAAACCATCATGTGTGAACTCTGTCTTATTAGCACTGTGTACAGAGTTATTTTTTTTTTTGGTAGCTTCTCTTTTTCGTGTATATTTTTTTGTTTTGAACTTCCAACAACTCATTTTCTAGTTGATATATCAAATAACTGTTCTAATTGGCAACCCCATTCTACTTCCCCGTCAATAACGACAACGTCAAAGTCAGCCTCTGCTTGTGAGTTGATGCCTCGCAAAACGTAAAATTTTGTTAATCAATTCGTTCAATATTGAATTACATGCCTATGTATGTGTGTACTCGTATTATGCGAAATGTTGTCTAATATTGTGTTATAATAAATAAATTTATTTTAAAAACCTATTGTTATCTGGCTGACTAAAACCTGTTGCATTTTGAGAAATTCAAAATATTAGTTATAATATTATATTTTTACAAAAATTGAATAAATTAAACATAAATATCAAAAGTATGGGTTGGTGACTAACTCATTTCCAACGGTTGGTTCCCGTAACTACTCTCTGTAATAAGACACAATAATGAGCCCGCAATTTTTTATTTTTTTTTTGTGTTTCAGGTATTTTAAAAATAAATACGCACTAAAACTTTAATTTAATTAGTTTTGAAGTATAATTTGTATTTTTTTTTAACAATATTTAACTTTTCTTTTTTTTTCTTTCCAGGTAAGTTTGATGTGCACGCAATCTTTTTAAGTGTTTGCAGAAGAACGAGAAAATGATTTCATGTGGTAATTAATATGTTGCATTTGTGTGTATAATTGTTACCGTTTTAATATATGGGTATGTGTGTATGCGTATGCGATTTAGAAGCAAAAAAATATGTGGGGTCAATGTCTTTAAAGTTGTATTATTAGACTACAGTTATTCTACTCTCCTGCACTCCATTGAATGACATCATCTACATACTACTTTGTATGTTACCTATACGCCATGGTGGACAGATTTCGAAGATTTCTTGGGATTCGTAAAATAAAAAAGTTTTTCATACAAGAACTTTATTTTTATCGTTCGCTTTGTATGGTAGCTACATACATATATGCTATAGTGGTCGGTTATGGAAAATTTCTTCAGATATTATATGGTTGTTCTAGAATATAATCTATGCCAAATTTCGTGAAGATACCTCGTCAAATAGAAAAGTTTTTCATACAAGAATTTGCTCGATAATCGCTAAATAAACTCAGTTCTTTACACTGGATCATTTATATTTATTCATTTATATATATTTTAAAGAGGTCCGTCATTTAACCAGCGTTTTACGAACATAATATACCCTATTCGGTATCTAATTACACGTATTTTATTTGTACTCACATTACGCTTAATAAGCCACTTCATTTGATGAAATATTGTGTATGCGTACATATGTATATTGATCAAAAAGTTAATGTTCGCTTCCTAATTGCTTCGTGAATGAGTAGAAAACTAAGCTAAACGCGTTTTTGCATGTCAGCGCAGCCATTTGTGCACGCATCTGCCTTCACTGCGGGACGCACAACATTTACCTTCTGTAAACAGCCATTAACCACACGCCACAAACTCATACATACATACATACTACATAGTAGCTGCCATTTGCAAAAATGTATGTGTGTGCGTGCATCTGATGTGTGTGTCACCACTTTGGCAACACTGGTGCAACCGTTTGCAGCATTCGAGCTAACACCAACAACAACAATAGCAGTTGCAACAATGAGTAGCAATGAAAAATTACGGGAATTATTTTATTTGTAGTTGAGCGTGGCATGCCACTGGCAAGCGAAGTTGCTGCGCCAGCTTATCTAGGCACACATACCTACATACAAATGTGCATGTGTATGTTGCGATGCGTGTGTGTGTGCGTTATTCATATTCGTCGGTGTGTGCTGTCACTGCGACGTTGCAAATTGGCAGCAAGCTTTCATTGTAAAGCGCGCAATTCACATTTGTTGCAATGTCATTTCATTTTTATTTTATTTTTGTATTTTTAATTTTTTTATATATATATTTTTTATTTTTGTATTTTTAATGTTTTTATATATATTTTTTTAATTTTTTTTCCTTGCTCGCATTCCGTACACTGTGGCACCTGTCTCTTATACACATCTAGATGTGTATAAGAGACAGCCACTATACCGTTCAAAGATGAAAACAAATGATACAGGAATTCTCTTTTTATATATATTTTTTTAATTTTTTTTCCTTGCTCGCATTCCGTACACTGTGGCACTGATTTCCTGCCTTATTTTTTCACATTCACTCGCATATACATATATATATATATATTTTTTGTATATGTGTTTTTGTGTGTCTGCATGAAGACTGTAGCAAAGTGCTCTTGTTCCTGCTGCCGTTGCAACTGCTTTGACGCACGTGTTCTCCGCCGCTACACTTGTTGCTGCCATGTTGTGGCAAGTTGCTCATAAACAGCACTCAGCGTGCAGCTGTTGCCTTGCGACTTTCTTGGCTGACTTCTTATGTTTGCTTTGCCATTTGCAAATTGTAATTTTCAAACATGAATTTAATTATGTTGCATGTTATTATTGCCGCTGTGCGCCTTCGCTTCGTTGAGTTGATATGATTTTTTATTTTGAACTCGCTTTTGTGCGCTGGTGCGGTGTTTACGCATTTGTTGTTGTTTTATTATATGTTGTTGTTGTTTTATTATATGTTGTTGTTGTGGATTTTTCTTGATGTTGTTGCTTTGCTGTTGTCTTTGTTTTTTCTTGTTTTTACTCTGGTGTTGTTGGTTTTTTTTGTTACTTTGCTGTTGTTGTTATTTCTTGTTGTTGATTTAGTTGTTGTGGTTTTTGTTATATTTGGTTTTGTGTTTTAGTTGTTGTTTTTTCTTGTTGTTGTTGCTTTGGCATGTTGTTGTTGTTTTTGTCTTGTTGTTTTTGTTTTTGTAATATTTGTTGTTGTGTTATTGTCGTTTTTATTATAGTTGTTGTTATTATATTTTTTTGTTGTTGTAATGCAAATCCACGCATTTCTGTGCTGCGTCGTAGTCGAAGCATCGTTGAGCTTGCGGCATCATTGCTGCAGCCGTTGTGGCGCATAAACACACTACATACATATGTGTGGCACTGATTGCCCATTCATATGGCATTATTATCTATATCTTTTAATTTTAATTTCCTTCATTTTTTTACACTTTTCTTGTAGTTTGTCTTCCTTTGATTTTACTTTTTATTTTCCATTTATTTGCAACTTCAATGACAACTGCATATGCATGCACTCACCCGACACTTCTACAGTTGTGCAATTTTCATTTCTCTTCCGCTCTCTCTATCTCTATGATTGTTGGCTTGGCCCGCTTTCGTTCGCTTCATTTGAAGTTGCAGTTGCACACAGCGCCAATTTGCCACAAATGAGTCAACCCACTGCGTTAAATTGCATACCATTGTTGTGGAACGTTGCATTCAAGCATTGGCTGGGCGGTGGCCGGGGCGTGCAATCTTGCACTGATGCACTAACTGGTCGCGAATCGGAGTGTGTCTTCTCTCTTATTGCCACACAACCGTGTATGGCTCGAGCAATTTCTGTAATGAGTTGGTGAAACTTAATGCATTGGTTGGGAATTTAGTTTTGCAAATCACATGCTTTCATTAAGGAAATACGGTCGAATTAATTCGTTTTGCGACCGCTGAGACATATATTAAATGAAATTATGAAAAATGCATGAATTTGGTTAGGTTCACCTATGCAATAACTGCAGTCTTCACCACGAGTTTTGGTGTAATGTGCACTCCAGAAATGCTTGTTTTGTTGTTAATTGCAGTCACCTTGGCTGATTTGATAAAAAAAAAAAAAAAAATAATAATAATAATCGAAATATTTTTGCAACCTGGTCAGTATTAAAAGAGACCAAGCAAGTTTTCGGCGTTCTGAGTGCTGTCTGGAGTTCTTCGTTTATAGGGCGAGATATCAAAAGGAAAGTACTAAATTCCGTTCTTGAGCACCTACTTTTATATACGGCTGCCGAACATGTGATCTCGTAGCACCTGACATCCAAAAGCTGCAAGTTTTCATAAACCAATAACTTCGAAATATTTTGTTTTTTTTTGGCATCAATGTCACCAACACCGCACAAAACGTATCACTGAATATGAGCCGAAGTTCTGAAAAGAAATTGAAGTTAGCTCGAACATGTTCTAAGGTGAGATTCAGACCCAGGCCCCAAACAAAAAAAAAAAAAAAAAAAAAAAATCAAAGACCAGGTGGACCGAAATTTCTAATAGAAAATGGAATTGATTCATGCATCTTCTGAGACGAAATCCATACAGAATCAATCGAAGCGATATCAACCAGAGTCACCATGGGCGCAAACCGAACATCCTTGTCGGCAGAAATTTCCAAAACGAAATGGAGTTGCCACTGGACGAAACAGCTTCTTGTGTACATCAAATTGGCCAGCATCCCCCTGCATGCCGGACGTTGCCAGTCTGTGTGCGCGTAAATTTTCTTATCGATCAAAATTCAATTTGTCCACTTTTTTTTTATTATACACATAGTTTTTGTTGTTGTTGTTTTCCTCCTGCTCCTCCTAGTTGGCGGCAAGTCTGTGACGCTTGTCACAGCTCCGTTGGTCTGGCTGCTGTCTGTTGATTTTCTAGTCGCCGTCCAACCAGTCACTTAGTCATCTAACGGTACGGTTGCGAAAAAGGCGTTAGGAAAGAAGTTTAATTGAAAAAGTTTCGAACACCTTTTTCAAGCCAATTTCGTGGTTGCCAGGTATTATTTTACGCCGCCAGCACGGAGTGCGCTTTGCTGCAAATAGCTTAGCAGTCAGTTAGTTACTGTTGTATGTTGCATACATGCAGGCGCTGAAGCGAAAGGGCGCGCCAAGGTAATGACGCTTTTATGCAAGCTATGCAAAGCGTAGATTATTTTTTAATTGACCCAATTTCGTTTGAGGACTATTCAATAAAGGGTGTATGCTTTTCCCTCGGCCTGATTTGCCAATGTGGTATTGCCTTTGAACTTCGGCTTTCTTTCGGCGGTGATGAGTTTAAATTAATAACGTTTCTTTAGTGTTTTGTAAGAACAAAATTTCGAAAGGTTCGCGAAAATGTTTCTGTAAGAAATTATAATTACTATAAATTACTTAAGCGTGAAAAAAGCTTTTTTTAAAGCTTGAAACTTTGCTTCAATTTCACTGCATTTTTTCTACTGTTTTTTTTTTTTTTGTGCTTGCTTCGCACCAAATATGGTTTTTTCGCTTTAAATTGCTTTATCATTGTTAGCTTGACATTTGACTTCCTGCTGCTGTTGGTACATCTTCTCTACTTCAATTTCATTTACATTCGTGCTAAAGTGGTTTGGTCAGCCATCAACTCTACAACTGCGCTCCTGTCCTTATACAATTTGCTGCTATCGGGGTTTGTCTCCGTGCTTGTCTTTAGTTTGTCTTCATTAACTTTTCCGGTTTGAATTGAATTCGAGCTGATTGATTTCTGTATTCTCCCTTAACTTCAGTCCACTATGTTATTTTTTGTTTTATGTTTTTTTTTTCTTCTAGTTAGAAGCGCAGTTGTTTAAAGTTGCTCGGGAGTCAGAGTGTCGAGCTGCGGGCAGTACAAAGTTGGCTCACATTTCATTGCACTACATTTTATGCAAGTTTCCTTTTATTGGAATTTTCTTCAATTTTATTTTACATTGGGGAATTGCATTGAAATACTAAAACTTTAATGCAATTCCTCAATATTCATTTACATAATATGAGCTGCAACATTCGGTTAGGTTATAACTGTTTGTCATGGTTTTTATGCGACAGAAATGTCTATGTTTGTAATCAGTAGTACTTCCGCTACTTGGTAACCCCCTTTTTTTTTGCATGTCTCCGCTTTTATTGAACGATACAAGCGTTGACATACTTTTCACTCGAATATTGCACAATAAAGCGGCTAAGGATTTTCTAGTTGACTTTTTTGAGTACGACTCTTAAATTTCCAATTTAATAAGCACAGGTATTGTGACTTTTAGTTCAGTATTTGGTAGGAGTATGGCAGTTAAATTTCTTTCTAGAATATGGAATTGTATCATAGTATGGACAATTTAAAAAAATTTATATTATATAGTATATAAAATTATATAAATGATCAGCGTGGCGAGCTAAGCCGATATATACATCTCCGTTCGTCCATCTGTCCCGAATTATATATACCCGAATTAGTTACTCAGTGTTAGAAATATCGTTCTGAAATTTTGCACGCATCTTTTTCTCATTGTAGCGCTGCTTTAAATTTGCTTATATGTCGGAACGGCCGATATAGTTGCCATACAAACTGACCGATCAAACTCAAGTCCTTGTATGAAAAGCTTTTTGATTTGACAAGCTATCTTTGTGAAATTCGGTATACAATATTGTTTGAAGCAGCGCTACAATCACCGTCTTTATTGTTCTGATCGGACTACTATAACCTATAGCTGCCATACAAACTGACCGCTCAAAATACAGTTCTTATATGGAAAACTTTTATATTTGACAAGGTATCTTCGAGAAATTGGGTAAGCAATACTGTCTCAGGCAGCGCTACAATCACCGTAGATATTGTCCAGATCGGACCACTGTAGCATATAGCTGTCATACAAGCTGACCAATCAAGCTCAAGTGCTTGTATGACAAACTTTTTTAGTTGACAAGATATCTTCATGAAGTTTGGTATGCAATATTGTTTAAGGCAGTGGTAGAATCCATGTAGATATTATTTAGATCGGACCACTATAGCTTATAGACGTCATACAAATTGACCGTTCAAAATCAGATTAAAGTTCTTGTCATATATTTTTATATAAAAAATGGACCTGTGAAGGGTATTATAGCTCCGGTACCACAGAAGGTAACGTTTGTTTCTTTTCTAATATTCAAAAGTGCTGATAATTTTATTACAATTATATGTAAAATTCGTAAATAATAACGCGCAATCTTTTAAAATTAAGAAAAAAAAATGCTGGAATCAAAACAAAAAAAAAAAAAACAAAAAATAAATGCCTCATAAATTTTTTGTCTTACCTGCTTGCTAGTTAGCTATTGAAAAGCCATTAAAGTCTGTGGAGCGCACAGCGCCACCACACACCGCGCGTACTTATATTTTTTTGTCACCCTAGTGCCATCACCTTGTGCTCGTGTTCCTGTTCGCAGATTGCTCGTTTGCCCTTCTCCGAACTAATGTATTGACTGCTGCTTGTAATGCCTGTCAACACGGTCGTCAGAACTGCATTAGCTTAGGACACCACTTCACTTTCGAACTTCTTCGCAAAAAAAAAGCAACTAAAAGATAAAAATACATAAAAAATAAAAAAAGGAATAATTTCAGCGCAAAAACTTTGCGAAATCAATGATTTCCAGACACAATTTGCTCTATTACTCACTTAGGGTTGCTTTGTGGGTTGTTGAATGCTGGCGCACAACAGTTGTCTAGCCAACGACGTGGCGAATGAGTTGAGTGCTTTAATTTGAGCAGAGTTTCTTTTTTTTTTTGTTGAACATTGGTGTCCTTTTTCTCGCATTTAATGCATTTGCGCGACACTTTTCTTTCACGCTTTAGAGTTCCGCTCTCTGTTTTACTACCTTTGTTTGAAGCCTTTTTCTTTTGCAATTTCACACGATTTTTTCGTCATGTTTACGTGCGCTGGAATATTTTTGCGTAGAGCTTCAGCTTCTTGCCGTTTGGTCTGTCTGTCTGCGCTTATCTTCGCAAGTCTTAGTTTTAGTGTTCTTTTGCACAAAGTTCGGTATTCGTAAATATAGTTTTTTATTAGATTTTCACGACGCTGTGTTGCAGCACTTTCTTTTCGTACGTGTTTTTTTCGCCGCCTCCTCTGAATCTTCCTGCATTTGTTGTTTGTTATGTGGGGTATTATATCCTTGCCTGCTTCTGCTGCAGTTACTCAGGTTGTATTTATTCGTCTACTCATCCGAGTTGTTCACTTTTCAATGGGTATTATTATTACTAATGTTTAAGCCGATTATTGCATTTTTATTCCGATTTCAAATGGATTTTCTTTTGTTTCGGTATTTGTTTTGTGTAGTATACCATAAGTTGTGAATTTTTTGTTAGATGGTCTTTTATTCGACAAGCACATACTTAACGGCATAATATTTTATGAGTCTTATTACAATTATTCCATAGTTGAATTATGAGTCTCATTGGCTTCTTAGCTACGATCATTTATTATATTGTAATTGGATAAAGCAATTACATGCCTCAAAAGTGCTAGACCATGATTTTTATACTGTATTATACTTTCAGCTGCTATTTTGTTGTTATGACGTTATCGGAGCGCAGTTGCATAAAGCTACCATACAAACTGACCAATCGTAATCAAGTACTTATATGGAAAAGTTTTTTAATAGACGATATACTTTCATAAAATTTAGTACAGATCATTATCCAAGGCAACCGTAAAATCTCCGAAGAAATTATACAGATTGAAAGAATAAAGCGTATAGCTGACATACATACAAACTGAACAAGCAAAATCAAGGCCTTGTATGAAAATCTTCCTTATTTGACAAGATATCTACTTGAAATGTATTGCAGATTCTTTTCTTG
>NW_017536030.1:316627-319307 GCF_001853355.1 Bactrocera latifrons | reverse complement strand
GATATCTACTTGAAATGTATTGCAGATTCTTTTCTTGAGCAACGCTAAAATATACGAAGAAATTTTCCAGATCCGACCACTATAGCATATAGCTGCCATACAAACTGAACGATCAAAATCAAGTTCCTGTATGAAAAACCTTGTGACTTGATAAGATATCTTCACAAGATTAGGCGTAGATTGTTATCTTGAGCAGCTCTACAAAATCTGCAGAAATTTTCTAGTTCCGACCACTATAGCATATAGCTGCCATACAAACTGAACGGTCAGAAGCAAGTCCTTATATGAACAACTTTGTTATTTGACCAGATGTCTCATGCTAATGAACGATAATTGTGCTATTAATATGCGCACTCTGTTACTTAATCAAAATAAATAGTCGATATGTTGTATGAATAAATAAATAAATATTTATAAAAGTTTAACTTTTGCAGAGACAGAAAACATAATGTCAAATTTTCTATAGAAATATTTGCATATTCTAAGAACTTCTTTTCTTTTTGGTATTCTAAAGTGAGTTTGAAAAGAACTTGCTATTTCGCATAGCTTGCTTAATTACATTAACTTGAGCAGCAAACAATTATTTTATATTAGTGTTATTTTTTTTGTGTGTGTGTTTTTTTGGTGTTTTTTTTTTCTCTATCTCCATTTTGTTCTTCGCATTTGCAAACTTTGCTTAGAAAATGCTCAGCAGATTATATCATAATATAAAATTATTATTTCAACAATACTATTTCACTTTGCTAGCGGTTGAACAAACAATACATACATACAATGGTCAAGCACCAACACAAACATACCGACTCTTTACCAATGTCAATGACCTGATTTTTTATTTCAAAACTAGTTGAGCGCTGTGTGTGTCTCAACACATACACATTTACAGCCCAAAGAAAGCCAAGTTTTGCCAGCAAACCTTCATGCTGTTGCTTCTAGCGGGAAAAACGGAAAGCATGAAAGCAGAAAACAAATTATTTTCGCTTACAGTGAATACTACAATTATACAAATTACATTTTTGTATGCGTAATAATTTTCGGAAACCACATAAAAGAGGAAAAGCAAATAAAATTCTTTGCCACTCACCATAATTTCTAATACCACTTTTAGTGTTGTTGCCGCTTATTTAATATGAAAAATGTTATTCAACAGTTGGTATTTGTGGTTGAATTGGGCACAATGAATACAATAGGCGATAATAAATAATAAGTACAAAGGAGAATTTATTAGTTAGATCGAAAAGTATAAAGTGCTAGGAAGTCAAAGAAGTTGAAGGCTTTGAAAGCAGTGTGGTGTTCTATAGTATTCTAAATATATTTCGAAAGAATCTATGATAAGGCTAGTTAAATTAGAAGCTAAAACTGCTTTTGCGTGATTTAGTATTCAAGAAATCAATTTTAATATTTACATATGAAAAGACCCGAGACAGCTGCTGTCTTCTTAGTTATTTCTATGAATACCCCAAATATCTGTTAGACGAAAGCGCCACATGCATTTGGTCGTATAACTAAACAGTTACCAATTTCCAATGTATTATTGCAGACAAAACTATTTCCTCCTTTCGCTTCATTTTAATTAATTTCTCGTAATAAATATTGATAAGCTGAAGTTTGATTAGAAATACGAAAACATTTTTTCGACTAAGCAATATTTTGCGCCATTTTGCTTTATTCTATGTAATCGTTACTAAAGCTAATATTATTAAAATTACTTTTTTGTTACTTGCCGTTTTTTTTTATTTATTTTTTTTTTTAATTTTTTATTATTTCTTATTTTATTTTATATTATTTCTTTAGTATTTACTTTTAGTATTTTTTGTATTACAAATACGGATTTAAAATGAACTTGCGTAAAATTTTCAAGCAGGCAGTGCAATCAACTTATCGCCTCTGTCTACCCACAGCTTTTGTTGTGACCCTTATATCCGCTCTAACGTTTCCTCTCTACCGTCTGTACTTGAGTTCCTTAACCGCCCAATTGCTCACATCAACTAATTAGTATGGGTATTTGTTGTGCGCGACTCAAAAAAAAAGCGTGCTGCTTTGGGCAAGCTTCACAATTGAAGTTCATAATTTCATTTATTATTATTGAATATTATTTATTCCGGTTTGCTTTCCTTCTTTCCTTTATTTGTTTGTGACTGGTCATTAGAAATTAGGTTTATGTGCATTGCGTGATGTTATGTGATGGAAAGCGTTGAATATTAATATAGCGCTAAGATTGGCATGCAAAGGCATATCAAGTGATTACATGTTGTGATATTATGCCAAGAAAAAATCACATTGCAAATTGTTTTTGTTCCGTTATTTGTTAAAAAGAACATTCAATTTTTAAGCTATTTGACCAGAAGAATCATGTCTTACCAATAGTTTTATTTTTTTGATATCAGCTTTGATTCATGTGATCCGTCATCATATGACTTTTCATCACATGTATTGGAAAAGTTACTATAATTATTAGAAAAAAAAAAATGTATTTATACAGTCGTGATTTAAGAGCCTAAAGCATAATTTTCCATAAAAACTGAATAGAAATAGTTTTCATATGAAAAAAGGAACATTTAAAAAAATGTTAATTATTTGTATAAAAAAGTTGGAAAGCTGATTCGTATAACCTAGGCCGGTTATGAAATACTTTTTTTGTAATTTTTTTAAATTTTTTTAGTTCTATAAGTTTTTTTTA
>NW_017536030.1:311613-315819 GCF_001853355.1 Bactrocera latifrons | reverse complement strand
TTTGTTTTTTGTTTGTTTATATTTATTTATTTATTTTTATTTATGTAGCCTATCTCTTATCACGCAATTTTGTCTGACAGCAAATTTTCCATACATTGTGCCACTTTTGAAAGACACATGAGTGGCTCGCTCACGTGATGATATTACATCGCATGCTACTGCAGCGAATTATTTTCTAAATTTCAAACTGAGTCACTCAAAATGATTGACAAGGTCTCACTCAATTCTGTATTACGAAAGCTTTCACCAAAATTTTCACCAGCACAAAAATTCCAATGACTAGGCAGGGAATCAGGCAAAGCTAGTCTTACATACATTTCTCGCTACATTTGAAAAACAATAGTTATTTAGTATATAAATACATTAGTAAATATGTATAAGACACCACAGAATTGTCAGAAGCCAGCTACCGAAGAACTAATACCACCAAAAGACTATAATCAAAGTGAATGCTTTCAATTGACAAGCAGACAAGCGCTTTGGTGAAAACAGCCGTGACATTAGCGGTAAAATCGTAGTTGCATTTATTAGTTCATATGTATGTATGTGTAGAAAGAATGCATTAGAATGCTTATTGGCGATGTGAGTTGGAATTGCATATGCAGATATGTATATAAATTTTGTTGCATGCACCAACAATTTTGCCAATCAGCAACGACCAACTGCTTGACTGACACTCACTCGCTCAACCAGTAGCTGCAAATCGTCAAAATGGCACCGACAGTGCTACTGCTATAGTTAACCTACTTTTCAGTGCAAAGCCAACGACAGCAAGGCGCTTTTTTCCAATAATGGCACTTACTGACGTACATAAAAACATTTTTACATATCTGTTATTTAAATATATATGCATGTGTGTGTGTACTTATATAAGTATGCAAATATGTGAGTGTATTTTCATTTGCAATTGTCCGATTTTATACTTAAGCAAAAAAGTGTGGTTAGGTCCACATGTAGCGAAGCAAATTTACTTGCTTACGGAGGTGCGTATGTATGTGTTTAAGCATTGCTATATGTGGGCATTCATATCAGATGTATGTACATGCATATATGGATAAGTGAGCAGTTATATTAACCGAATTCAAAAGAAATGTAGTATCATGCATACACACATATGTACATACAAACATACAAACAGGAAAAAAATTTGTCTAGATCTATGCTGATGATGATGCCAGTGTTGTATGTAGGTTTGTGGCACAACCAAATGTGCATTTCGTCGCATGTCATGTATTGCAATTCACAACAGTCGGCGGAGGAAGGGAGCGCACAAAAAAATAAAAACAAGAAAATCAAAAAAAAAGCAGATGTCATTTCCTCATTACTCGTCTGCGGCTGCTGTGACAGTTATGCATAGTTGCGGTATGTGGTATACCCATGCATGATTGTATGCTACAAGCAAATACTTGCGCTGCAACTGGTGAAGGTGGGGCGTGGAAATGTAAGAGAAATACAACTAAGTAATATAATCACACACATATACACACATGTATGTTGGTTTGTGCCGGGGAAAGTCATTATTATAAGAACATAACAGGCATGCTGCGTAAGAAGCCCAAAAGACTCACAAAAAAAAATCAAGAAAAAAAAAATCGAAAAAAATTATAAAATGCGAGTAGTAAATAATATGTTGGAAGCAAGAAGTAGTGCCATTGTTAAGAATTCCGCTATTCTACAATCGAGTCGCTTAACAATGCTTGCGTTGCTTGGTTAGCTGCTTGGCTCAGGTGTTGCGCCGAACGCTGCATACATACTTACCTACATACGTACCTACATCCGCTGAGCATGTAGTTCCGGCTTAAAATATTTTTCATTATTATTTTTTACGGTATTTTTTATTTCCTTTTTATTATTTATTTTTGTTATTTTATTTTTATTTTTTTATTTCCCTTTTATTTTTTATTTCTCTTATTTTTTTTTTAATCTTTTTTTGTTATTTTTTTTTATCCATATATTATATCAGCAACATGTACAATGTGCGCGTAGAAATTCCACGAAAGCGGCCAATCAACTCTGTGTGTACTACGAGCTTTAGCAAGTAACAGTTGTATGTAATAGGAATGGAAAAAATTTATAGCCGACATAATGCGGCAGAGCAAGCATACGATCGAGAAAACTTACTCTTAACATAACTGTCATGCACTAGTGTAGCATACATACATATCTACGTAAGTAGATGAGAAGTGGTTTTTTACTTACCGAAATGTTGAAACACAGCACGTTAGCTTCCGCAATTGTGAGAATTTTTGAACACTAAAAAATTTTTATGATTTTTTGTAAGTAGAGCATATATTTACACATATTTTAGGTGATCAAAATTGACCCGGACTGACAAAAAAAACATTTACATTTTTGCATACTTTTATGCAAATGTTCTTTATTGTCTTGAAAATAGCCGCCTTTTGAGTCAGTAAAAGCATGTCAATGTTATTTTAACTGATCAAAATTGACCCGGACTGACAAAAAATATATAAATTTTTGCATATTTTTTGGCAAAAGTTCTTTAGCCTTGAAAATAGCCGCCTTTTGAGTCAGTAAAAGCATGTCAATGTTATTTTAACTGATCAAAATTGACCTGGACTGACAAAAAACAAAATATATATAAATTTTTGCATATTTTTTTGCAAATGTTCTTTATTGCCTTGAAAATAGCCGCCTTTTTAGTCAGAGAAACCATGTCAACGTTATTTTAACTGATCAAAATTGACCCGGACTGTCAAAAAAATACAGTCCACGCCATCTATCCAGTTTAAATATACTTTGTTTCTCTCAAATTTGTATCACCCTAATGTATGCACATGTATATATGCTCAGCATATCATATAGCCATATTATGAGTATTTTTTTTTACTATACTTCGTGCTCTTAGTTGCGTTTAATCTTTTGTTCGCTGCACTATTTGTGACTGCCTTTTGATGTTCTTGCCATTTGCTTTCTTCATAATTCCATAATTACGTTCCAACACATATCCATGGCAAATTCGGCTTATAGAATTCATTCATTAAAGGTTTTTGCTGAGAAAACAGGAAGTTATTCAAGCAGGACGTTTTTTATAGCAGCATAGGACACATACGAGTAATTGTAGATTGACACGAACACCGGGTGGCAGCATTTTGTGAATTATTTCGAACAAAATAACTGCCCAAAAATTCAATTGTAGCTGCGTCTGTATTCCCTTAAATATTCTGGTGTAGACGCATAATTTTATGGAATTTTACAAAGTAAGATAAAAAACAATTAAAAATAGAAAAATAGGTTTTTTGTATCCACTTTTTTTCATATTTAAAAAATTCTAAAAAAAAATTAATAAAAATTTCGAATTTTATTTTTTTTTAATTATAATTTTTTCAAATTTCTAGTGCAGAATATACCCACAATTTAATATATGTGAATATACTTTTGGAAAAGTTAATTATTTGTCGCAGCAACTCGGGAAATAAAAACTCTCCTGTGTGAAAATAAGTTTCTTTAATTCCGTTAATGCATTCCCTAAGTGTTTAGTAGCTTTAGTTGATTTTACTCATAAATAAAACTACAAGCGCCCTCTTTGAGACCTAATATTTTGCCGAAATGGAATTACAAATATCTTTATTTGATTTTCTCAAGCCCTCGTAAATAAGTTTATGTGCTTGTGTTGCATAAAAGCCGAACAAAAAAAGAAAAAACAAAGCATAAATAAGAACTGTATGCAGTAAGCAAACAAAAGTCAACGACTACAGTTGGGAAGTGGCATACATCAATAGCGCGCTACGCCTGTCAAGTGGCTATTAACCTTGCCACCACGAACGACATGACCCACCCTTAAGCACAAACAATGCAAGAAAGTTGGCATACGCACAGCAACAACACTACAGCTACTTGTCTTCACGTATGATATCCATACATACACAAATATTTGGGTTTCCAGCCGCTCATGTGTTGCATGCATGCATGATTGCTATAGAATTTTAGTTTGTGTGCTGCCTATCACAGCCATATTAACAAGCTGACATCATTTCACACCCAACTGTGCTTTAATTAATGCGTATAAATATTGAAAAACAGGGCAAATACCAACGAAAAATATATGTATCTTTTTTTTAAATTTTCAACATTTGTTTGGTGCTTCTTATGAATTTTCACTGCACAGGCTTTGAGTTCTTATTTAATTCATTTAGAAATGGGTTACAGTTTTTAGATAATTTTTTTTTATTAAAATTTTATCAT
>NW_017536030.1:308140-311025 GCF_001853355.1 Bactrocera latifrons | reverse complement strand
TAGATATTTTCATTAAAAAAAAATTTTTTTAGAATTATTTTTATTTAAATTTTGTCATAAAATAAACATATTATTGACACTACAAAACTCTCTATGTAGCTTTCAATTTTTTCTACCAATATGTTCACAGCTCTGCTCTTCTCCACTTCTCAACTCATTATTTAGCTGCCAAACCTTTCAATGTCTTGGCGCATCTCCCTTGGCTTATTTGCCCATAAGTTGAATGCCGTTTATTGTCACACTTCGCACTTAATTAATTTTTGCTGGCTCTGTGTAAAAATTTGGCAGCAATTTATGCACATGCATGTGGCTAACGCCAAGAACAATGCTACATCCATGTGCTATAAATGGCCAACCAAAAGCGGCAGCTTAATTATCTATATTCGTGTAGTGGTTAGTTTGTGACTTTATCGTAACTGGGGCAAGATAATTGCAATAATCTCTGACTTATGGCTAGCTCAGTCACGTGATTCAATTTACGTTATATCTTCACAAATGGTGGTCACATGCGCACGTAGCTGTCGCCAATTTTCGTTCTGCAGAAAAAATATCCAAAAGCATTTGATTTGCCAATTTTACTGAAATTTCGTCTAGTCTACTGCTTCATTTGCCAAAGAGTAGCAATAGCTATAGCTTTTCGCGCAACTACATACATTCATGTATATAATTGTCTGTGTAGGTGCCGCTTTCGGTCATCGATGCCAGTTACAAACCACTCACCGCAGCGTTTTCGCTTTTGTATTATTCGCAGATTTTCCTTTTCGTGTAATGTTGGTTCCTTCTGTTGCACCATCTGCTGTTTGCCGCCTTTTGGCTGGTGTAACCGCACGAAGTCATTAGAACTCGTTCGTGCACATTGTCTTAATGGTTTTGTTAACAGATTCTTCTTATTGTTGCCACAACAAACTAAATGTGTGTTTATATATTTATGAGAATGTGGAGGTACATATACATGTATGTATGTATATATGTATGTAAAATTTATAGTATTTGGTGTTTTTTTTATAGAGTAAACAGATGGAAAATTATTTCTGTCCTTATAATGATTGGTCGCTTTGTGTGGCAGTTATATGCTATAGTAGTCCGATCTGAAAATATTGTTTAGAACTAGTTAGTGTTGCTTCAGACAATAGCTGTGTGTAATGTCGTGAGGATATGGTGATAAGTAAAAAAATTTCTCCTACAAAGACTTGATTTTGATCATGCAGTTTGTATGGCAACTATATGCTATAGTAATCCGATCTGAAAAATTTCTTTGTATATTATAGCGTTGTAACAGAAAATAATCCATGCCAAATTTCGTGAGTACATCTCGTCAAATAAAAAGTTTTCCGTACAAGAACTTGATATGGATTCGTGAGTTTATATGGCAGCTATATGCTATAGTAGTCTCATCTGTAAAGAATTTGTCTGGAGGTAAAAGAGCCTTGCTATGAAAAATACTCTGTGTAAAATTTTGTGAAAATATCTCGTCAAATAAAAAAGTTTTCCATTCAAAGACTAGATTTTGTTCGTCCGGTTTGTATGGCAGCTATAGAGTAAATTGGTACTGTGTCAATCTGTTCTCACTAATGGGAAGCCTCTTGCATAGTAAAAGAAGTATGCACAATTTCAGATCGATATCTCAACAACTAAAGGAGTAGTTTCTTTCTGTAACTCTAGATAAACTGTTTATGGTACTATTATTAGTCTCTCGCAAAAAGGAATAAGTTCTACTACATAAATGGCTTAAAAAAATGGCGTAAAAAGTATGGAATCGAAAGACTTACAAACATATACTATAACAGCATGTCTTTCGTTCCCTACATTCGCAGATCTAAATTCTATTGCCTTCAGCAGCACTAATGCATTTTGGCGCTGCACTCAACGCTGCTGCTGCCGCCACTACTGTTGCGTAGCAAGGAACTCAGCAGCTTACATCCTGAATATTTTTCTGCACGATGTCTTCCAACAATGACTAAAATCCGTTTAACATATGTTGCAGGAAATCTCTTAGCTCCAAAGCATGCCAACCCGGAGCGTTTCACTAGTTTTGATTCACTCCTAACCAGCTCACATACTCGTGCATAGCTAGTTCCTGGAATTTACATCCTTACGATTACTTGCCATTACAGAAATGTCTGCGTGATTTTTTATTATCCTGCTGCTACTACTATTTTTGTTGTTGTTTTATTTGATTTTTATTATTATTTTTTATTGCGTTTTGCTATATATTTTCATAAGCTTATTTACATACTACATCTATGTCTATGTGTGTAATGCCGTCGTCATTCTAGCGTTCCAATGCAAGAATGTTTGTCGTGGGAATTTTTCCTACTGCATTTAGCCCCTCACCGCTGCCTCAGCCACAGTGGCGAACATATGTACGCATTATAACGGGTATTATGTTACACTGGCGCCGTAATTCACTTTGACAGCCATGCCACATTTATTTAGTAAAATTTGTTCTCGAATAGCAGCAACATTGAAGTGCCTTTGTATGCACCAGTGCATATAACAATGAAATATGCGGCAACTTGCTAGCTCGGCATCAAAAGCTTGCATTGCCTGCTTGCATATGCGTTTGAATTTATCATGCGCTTGGGGTATTCACTATATACATACATACATAAAAACATAAATTTTTATTGCTACTTGTAGGCAGCTCCAATGCAACGCCTGACTGCCAATATGCCTCGGAAGAGAGCGCCACCACACATTAATAGTAATAATAACAAAAATTTGGTAATATTTTGTCAAAATATTGTGATTGCCTTCCTTTTTCCTGTTGCTGTGTGCTTTTGTCTAGATTTTGCTGCAAACAATTGAATGCAATATTTAAAAAAAGTTAAAAAAAAAAATTTTATAAATGAGGAAAAATTGAAAACTTGGAAAAAAAATTAAGA
>NW_017536030.1:307261-307816 GCF_001853355.1 Bactrocera latifrons | reverse complement strand
AAAAACAAAAAAAAGTTAAAAATACAAAAAAAAAAATTAAAAAATTATATAAGGGGGTTTCGAACTCCGACACAAATAATTTTAATGCATTCCTTACCCCAAATTAAACGGAGAAGTTCAAAGTGACATAAGCAATTAAACAAAGCCATTTTAGGCACATTTTCGGCTCATTAGCTATGTTTTATTAAGTGTAACGCATACTCTTAACCGTTAAGTGATCTTTCATGAATTTTTTTTAACATAGAGTTTCAAACTATCGCCTCATTAATTTTTTCTTTTGCGTTTTCGACCTACTGTACTTTGGGGAGTAAAAGTATAACTTTTGGTGATGGCAATTCTAATGTTTCTAATTTACAGTTGTCATAAACATTTGAAACAATTTTGTTGGAATCGTTAACTCGACGTTGGACTTAAAAATAAATTGAAAAACAAGTATTTGTATGGAAAAGTTTTCTATGATATCTTCTTTTCTGAGATATCTCCATGAAATTTGGCACAAAGGAATATCCAGAGCAGCATTACAATCTAAGAATAATTTGTTCGGATCGAACCACT
>NW_017536030.1:291275-306881 GCF_001853355.1 Bactrocera latifrons | reverse complement strand
ATTTGGCACAAAGGAATATCCAGAGCAGCATTACAATCTAAGAATAATTTGTTCGGATCGAACCACTATAGCATATAGCTGCCGTATAAACTGATCGCTCAAAATCAAGCACTTGTATGGAAATTTTTTTTTATTTTCTGAGATATCTGCATGAACTTTGGCAAGAATTATTACCTGAGGCAATAATACAATCTCTTAAGAAATTGTTCTGATCGGACGGCTGTAGCATATAGCTGCCATACTAACTGACCAATCCTAGCAAGTTGTTATAAGAAATTGTGTGGCCTTTTGTAGTCTTCTGCTTTCACTTTAATATTTTCACATATGTATATGATCTTTTATCACAAACATTTTTAGTACACAAAGTGCTCTATTCCTTTCAATTCTACTAATATATTTTTTAAACCTTAAATTTAACGATGAGCGTCTGCCCAATGCTTCAACGCCAAGTCGCCAGCTTATTCATCTTGACCATAACACCAAGACAAATCGTGTTGCAGTGCGGACGAAACATATATTTTAGTAGCACATTTTGCCGTTGTATATTTATTTAAGTGTATTGCTTTTTTTTTTTAGTGCTTTGTATTCCTTTTTCGCGCTGTTTTCGTTTCGCTCGCTGTCAATATTCACTTAAAAACCATCAATTTTCAAGTTTTATTACTAGAACGAAAGCAACAAAAGCGCTATGAAACAGCAAAAGACGTTAAATGCAGCTGCAGAAAGCAAAAAATGGAAGAAAACAAATGAAAAATGTCGAAACAAAGAAGCCACTGAAAGGAAGAGCGTAAATTTCTTGACACTTCAGCGTTAGAATGGCTTAGAAAAAAGCATAAAAAGCACAAAAATAATAAATAAATAAAAAATAAAGTGAAAATAAAAATATAGAAACAAAAATTGTCGGGTTCTATTGTGCCTTATTGCTGTACAATGCTGCTGAAAATCGCTGCCTCATGCTAGCGCTGTGGCTATGTTACCCACTCCAAAGTCTGCTTCGACCCTACCAAGCGCAAACACGCAAGCGCTTTGGCACTCCAGCTTAACTTGGTCTACAAGCATATGTGCGCTATTGTTCTTAGTCAATTCGGATAACCATGAAAGCGTTAAATTCCCTTGACAGCAATAAAATTGCATTTTGCAGTAGGCAAATGGTCGAGGCAAGGCGTGGCGTGGTTTGTGGCGGTGGCACAAATCAGGCACACTGCGCATTGTGGTTTAGTTGCTAAACAATTCTTTGCTTGCCACATAGACTTTTTCTATTTTGTTTTTGTAATAACACAAGAGCTTGCTGCATTAAAGGGTAAAATTAAAACCTCCACTGGGAGCGCGTGTGTATCACTCAAAGTGACAAGCACAATAATAACAACAACGACAGCTGAGATAAAGTGCTGCAGCAGGAACTGCAACATCATTAAATAGATTGCAACATGTCGCATATGTTGACCATTGCTGAAAGGCATACTTAAGGGGATAAGAACTTGTGCACAACTGTTGGATTATCTATCTAACAGATGAATCCCAATATTGCTGTTAACAGATCGATATACTGTTTCTCACGCCTGCAAAGCGCTTGTGCCACAAAGTTGGAAACTATCAATAAATTTATAGGCAAGCAATACCTTGGGTCATAATTTAAATAAAATATGTGTAATCTCAAGCGCTGATTAATCTCATATTGCGGTTAGCGCGCTTTAAACTAGAGCTTGGCTGAGCTGAATTGAGGAAACACTTTAATCTAACCTCCTCTGTTAATTCGTATTAGTCCCTTAGTTTTTGAGATATCGACCTGAAAATTGCCACATGCGCTTTTTTCTCCCAGTAGCTGCTAATTTGTCGGAATCGCCGATATCGGACCACTATAGCATATAACTGCCATACAAACTGACTAATCCGAAGCAAGTTTTTGTGTGGAAAACTTTTTTATTTCATAAGATATCGTCATGAAGTTTGGTATAGATTATTATCTAAAGCATTGCTACAATCTCCCAACAAATCGTGCAGATCTTACGACTATAGCATACAGCTGCCATATAAACCGACCTATCAAAATTAAGTCTTAATATGGAAAATTATTTTATCCGGCAAAGTATCTTCATGAAAATCGACACAGATTATTAGCCAAAACAATACTACAAGCTCTGAATATATTGTTCCGATCGGATCACTATAGCATATACCTGCCATACAAACTGACCGAACAACATTAAGTATGTGTATGGAAAACTTTTTTATTTGACAATATATCTCCACAAAATTTTGCACAGATTATTGGTTTAGGCAGCGCCAAAATCTGCGAAGATATTGTTCCGATCGGACCGCTATAGCATATAGCTGCCATACAAACTGGTTGTTCGGAATCAAGTGCATGTATGGTAAACTTTTTAATTTAACAAGATAACTTCACCAAACTTGGTACATACTATTGTCCGAGATAATGCTACAATATCTGAATAAATCGTTCAGTTGGGAATGCTATAACATATAGCTGCCATACAACTTGACCCATCAAAATGAAGATAATGAACATTTTCAATCCTTTCATGCTAAAAGAAAGATATCAGAATAGCATACCATTATAGTCTCTGTGCACGCGCAGTTAACGGCACTTTCTTGTTTTCAATTCAATTTATTAAGGAACTCAACATTTGACATGTTTCTATTCATCAGTAATCGGATGCTGCATAATTATTATGTGATTTATTGCACTGCATATCTACTTGCGTATGTTTGTATGTATTTATGGCTGTTATGTTGAAAGCAAATCCAGCCAACCGCAAAAAATATTGTGTACCGTTGACAACAACAAACCTCAACAGCCAAACACTGCCTGGAAATCCTACAACAAACATATCAGACAAAGCCAGGATGGGCGGGACTACACATAACGTGGTTGTTGAAATTGCAGCGATAAGTTCCTGGCTACACAACAGAATTGGCTTGAAATGTGGGCGCATTTGTGGGCGAGTGCTAGAGAGTACCCACTGCTGACAGGCAAGAAAACGTATCAATAAAGTGTTTGAAAATTGAAATTACGCACATGTTATCCACGGCTCAGTGCCGTCACTCCTCATCAGCTTCCCTTAGCATGTTGCAGCAGCAAATCTTGCAAGTCAACCGCTAGATAGTTTATCAATTTCTCAAGCATAGACAGGCGTTAGTGCTTGTGATGGTCATACACAGCTGCTGCTCAGCTTGTTAACGCCTTGCAATCCTTTGCACCGGCAGCACTTCACTTGGCTGTCACAGCGTTTGCGAGCTGACAGTTTGCTGCTTCCTTCATTTTTATTTTTTTTCGGGCTTTGCAAAAACCACCGCTTATCTGCTGCATATATCAGCAACAGCAAATGCAGCAGTCATCGTTGCCTTTGTGGTTGTTCCATGAGAGAGGGCGTCACAGCAAACAACTAGTCGCGGTGTTGGGCGGTTTGACATCTGATATTGGTTTATATAATATAATATTTACATTTCGAACCGTTGAACTTTTTTCGATATTTTGCGCTCATAAAACTCGATGTTATCAGTAGTTGTCACAAACACGCTTCCTCGAAGGGTTGACTCGTTTCGTGGCATGCTTACCAAATGCATATTTTTGCCACAAAATTGCTTGCAGCGCTTTAAGTAAATTCCTATCTTTTATTTTAAAGCAATTTATAGCCTCACAGTTCTATCTAAGTTGTTATTAAACATGGCAGTTCTGCATTTGGCAACTCTACTCTGCTGTTATTCCTACCTTTTGCCATTACGCGCCGCCTCTATTGCCTTTGATAGTTTTTACTTGTGCTGTGTAAATAACTCTCATTCAATTAGTTTCACTAATCTGCCGCCAGTCAGTCGCGTTGAACCCTATCAGTTTCTATTTTCCTTTTTTCTGCTTTCTATCATGCCCGCACCGCTGTCATACTGTTGACGTCGTAACGCTGTGCGCCCTCAACACACCCTCTGCCTGTCACTTGGTTATACGTGTTTGACACGTGTTGCCAGTCGCACGTGATTACTTTCCTTTCTATGCTCCCTGTAGAGTAGTGCTTACGCTTCTATGCATTTTTCATACGCACACGCTCAACCCTGATCGCTTACGGCTGAGAAGTGCGCGCTATTGTAAATAATTAAGCGAAGGGATTGATTTAGCGGGATTCCCCATCAAGTGGTTTGTTAAGCACATTTTTTACAGTTATGCATACTTATAAATATATATTGTGTGCGTGTGTGCGTCATGTGCAGTGTAGTCGATTTGACACAGGATGACATGAAAGGAGTGGAGTGGCATAATGTTGTTGACACAAGAAATTAAATTGACATTAGAAATGATTATGCGGGTTTGGGAAAATATACCGTTGCATAAGGGTGTGTCAGGCATTGTTTTTTACGCTCATTGATGGTGGGTTTGATGAGTGATGGTAGTAAAATATAATTTTGTGTATATGAATTTTTAATTTTGCGCATTAATTTAAGAGGCAAGAGTTTCGGACTCGTATGTTAGAAGTCCGGTCTATCATACTAAAAACATTTTTTCGGCAAAATTCGTTTTTTTCCAACATATGTGGTATGTTCGTTGAAGGGCGATACACTGATTATAGCGAGCCTCCAATTTTTCGATACCATTTTTGTAGAACTATTTGTCGTTTGCTTCAAAATAGGCCTCAGTTTCGACGATTAGCTCTTCATTCGACGAAATTTCATTCCCAGCGTGTATTCTTTTGAGAACTGAGCACAGGAAATAATCGCTGGTAATCAGTTTTGAAGAATACGGTGAGTGCAGAAGTAATTCAAAGTCGAATTCATTAAATTTTGCCATCGCTTTCATTGACTTGTGGCACGTTGCATGGTCTTGAAACAGCACTTGATTTTCCTTCAAATACGACCGCTTTTCGGCGACTTTGTCCTTCAAACGGCCGAATAACGCTATGTAATATTGATGGTTCTCCCTTCTTTCAGGATAGTCAAAAAAAATTATTCAATGCACAACCCGAAATACAGACGGCATAACCTTGCCAGCTGCCTGTTAAGTTTTTCCATGCTTTGGAGCGGGTTCGTCGTATGCAGTCCATTAAGAAACTCTGTACAATAAACTTCGCGAAATGTCGGAGCCATGCCTCATCTATTATCACATATTGACCCAAAAGATCGGTTTATTACTTCTTAACATCTCCAAACACTGCTCTGAATCATCAACTCGTCGCTGTTTTGATTAAAAGTAAGCTCGCGCGGCAGTCACTTTTCACATAGCTTTATTATACCCAAATATTTTTAAAAGGTATAATATATGTGACCTGGTCTACGAAAAGGGAGCTAACGTGCGAAAAGTAGTTTTCTGGGAAACAGCTGTTAAAAAATCTCATCTTCCATCCGAATCAACTAAAAAGTGAAAATTTATTTTTTGGATTTTTTGACACCTAAGCCGCCTTTCCGTAGACCAGGTCACATATACGTTCAGTTCATATCCTTAGAGTGCCTGCAATCTCGAACAACTTCACTTCACGGTCATCCAAAAGTATTTTGTGGACTTTTTTCCTGTTTTCGTCGGTAACAAACTCTTTTGGGCATCTACTGCGTTCATTGCCGTCAGTGCTCTTTCATCGTCTTTGCTGGTGGACTGGAGATATACGACTGCAACGACATCTATTGACAAAATACGAAAAGACTTTTTCGACTACCCAATATTTCTACTAGCGCCATCTATGTGTCAGGCCGGCTACTTTTGAATTGTTATTTTAAGATTTTCTATGTTCTTAACAATCCAATTTTGATTCGAAATTCGGAAAAAATATAAAAAATTCTTAGGTGTTTTTGATTTTTAAAACCTATTTACTCTTTTAATTCATCTTCATATTCTTTGGCACTACAAGCGTGTGTCGTTCAGGGCCGAGAGCACATAACTTCGCCTCTCCATCTCTCAGTGTGATTATTTAATAATATAATTGTTCGTAGACCGCCGCCGCAATTTTTTCAACCGAGCAGAATTTTCAACACAACTCAACTACAGTTCGAAGCGCCGCTCAATCGTCATATCCGTACCGTCAGCGCCTTGTTTGACCGCCCACCACACCGAACCCACCAAGAACATTACCTTCAACGCTATTGCTTTGTTCACAGCGAAGAATTCCGTCTTACATGCGGCGCCTTTGTTTGCTGCCAGCAAGCGCCTCAAAAATTACAAGCACGCCCACCACTACTAAAAGAAGACCAAAATGTTTAACGAAAATTTAAATGCTGCGCCGCATGCCACGTTCAAGCAAAGGCACTATGGCAGTCTCTTAACATTTTTTATCCTACAGCTGCTCCTTGTGCTGCTGGTAGTTCCTGCATCCTTGCAAACACGACGCGCCTACACTTCGCCGCAGCGCTTCCCTTTTGTCGCTAGCCGCCCAAAAATGTGGTCGCTACTCGCTTGCTTGCTTGGTTGCCTCTTATACTTATAGCATCATTTTTCCATATTTTCCGGCTTGTAAAATTTATGCGCTTGTAATTCCCGATATCATTTACGGTTTCGGTTTGCGTTTTGGTTAGCAGGCGGCAGCATTGTATTCGCTATTCAAGCAAATGTGCATTTGTATGTAAGAGTATGTGTGTTTCATTTGTGCTGTAGTTGTTGTAGGCGTGTCAGCATGTTACCCACAAGCTGGCTGACAAGCTTACAAGGAAGCAATTTTGTATGGGACTTCATTACCCATGAAAGTGCTGTTTGTAAATTTTACATGAACGAGCTTTTGCCGCTTGCTCAGGGTCTTTGCCTCAGTTTACATTTGAAATATGCTGTTAGCATGAATATTGAGTGTTGAAACTTTTCTAAGGTTAAATAACTACAAATTGTGCCCAATGAGTGACAGCAATCTTCACGGATTACATTGACTTTATGCATTATGCATGTGGAATATCTAATGTGTGGCGCTACTATGCGGCACCTCGTTGGGTACATTTTTAGTGGCATGGCATTTAATGTGTATGGTATATGGCAGTCGAAAGTGTAATTAGTGGACTTTAAATTTTTTTTTTATTAATTTCGTTTTATCTTTAAACTGTCATAAGCGGCTTTCTAATCTCTACAGTCTCGCAAATAACCGACACTTTCTCCTAAAAAAAAAAAAATCCTGAAATCAACATCCTGTAGTGTTATTTTCCTTATACAAATAAAATTCAAAAATATAGTAAAAGTTAATTAGCTGCTTGGTTTACGTAAAATTCCTTTATAGAAAGTTTGCGTTGGCTTTGAAGTCATTAAAGCGATGCAATCACCTTGCTATTTAAGAAAGCGGGCGTGGCTAGTGAATGGCAAGCACATTTTAAATGAAAGTCGAAAATGGCAATGCTTGAAACCGATGATAATTATCTACATGCTCAATTGATGTGGCCCGCTTGATTGATACCCGAACTACAGTCACAGAGTTTTTGGGATATCGATTTGAAATTTTGCATCACGTTCTTATAGGACAACTTTTGTATTATAAAGGATATCTTTACACAATTGGAAAAGTTATTATAGCAGACAGTATTACAATCTCCGAGGAAATTGTTCAGTTCGGACTACTATAGCATATAGCTGCCATACAAACTGTCCAGTTAAAATAAAGTTCTTGTATGGAAAACTTTTACATTTGATAAGATATCTTTACAAAATTTGACGTAGCTTACTATCCAATGCAACGCTACAATCTCCGAGGAAATTGTTCAGATCGAACTACTATAGCTTATAGCTGCCATATAAACTGTCCAGTTAAAATTAACGTTCTTGTACAGAAAACTTTTATATTTGACAAGATATTTTCACGAAATTTTCCATGGCTTATTTTCTATGATAGTGCTACAATCTCCGTAGAATTTGTTCAGATCGAACTACTATAGCTTATAGCCACCATAGAAACTGTTTGATCAATGTCAAGTTATTATAGGGAAAACATGGTTAATTGACCAAATATCTTTATGAAATTTGACGTAGATTACTATCCAAGGCAACGCTACAATCTCCGAAGAAATTGTTCAGWTCGGACTACTATAGCATATAGCTGCCATATAAACTGTCCAGTTAAAATAAGGTTATTGTATGGAAAACTTTTGTATTTTACAAGATATCTTTACGAAATTTGGCATAGTATATTATCCAGAGTAAACCCACTAACTCCAAAGGAATTGTTCAGATGGGAATACTATAGCATATAGATGCCATACAACTGACCCATCAAACAAATGTAGTATATGAAACCTTTAAACCTTCATACCGCTGGCTTAAGTCATTTATAGAAAAACTGTTGTTACACTTAATATTTACGTGATCTTCTTAATATGTTAGCAATGCGCTAATCAGGCGTGTCATCATGCGACAAAACGCGCCATACATTATTAGACACAGTCGTGCTGCTATAAAAATCCACATTTTTCTTGAGAGAACACATTTGTCACAAACGTTTCAGTGCATCACTATGAACCATTGCATTTCGAAACGCTTATTACATATTGCCACATTTGTGTGTCGCCATGGCGGCAACAACAATAACTGCTCTAATTAGTGAAACATTCGCTACAGCAGCTTACTCATAACGATCAAAAGCAAAGCAGATCAGTGCAGCAGAAAAGACGTGTAAACCGCCGCTGTGCTTTAACCCACTGTCCAACGCTAATTGTGCTACATACAGACGCACTTTTTAACTTTTATATAGTATACAGATATATAAATTTGCAGCTACAGCACACTATGATGAAAGTGGCACATCCACAAATATTTGCCGCTGTTGCTGAGCCGGCTTTTAGTGTGCGCAGCTCCAAATGCCACACGCCGTTGCCACACATTAGCACTGCAGTGTGAAAGGCACCAGCAGCAACAGGCCAAATAAGGAAAAAGAAAACTCAAAATGAGATTGCTGCAGTTCCACACATACACGTATGTATATGTATATGTGTGTATAGGTTTGTATATGTGTGCCACCGAAAGTGCGCTGAAATTCCGTCAATGCGGCAAGCAGTGAAAAGGACATCAATTTTATCGCCTTTGTAGCAGTTTTTTGCTGATATTTTATTTCTGCGCTGCGCTCGTTCTGAGCAATAAAGAATTTATGCACACGCAGATTAATAAATCATGGAGTCCAGTAAACAAAAGCTCGTGACGCTGCATGCATATGGATATTTTTGGGCTCTGACTACTGAAAGGCCACCCGTTAGGTGGCGCACCGAAGGACCCTTAGAGCCATTCTTTTGACTATTTGTCAGTTGTCAGTGTACATCATCTGCATACATGTATGCAGGTATGTGTGTGTGTGTGTGGCTGCGTATTTTCGGGCTGTCAGCAACATCAATGAAAACTTCATTGCCCAGCGTTCTGCTACATTTTTATTATGCTTTTCACCAATTTCTATTTTTTTTTTGTTTTTGCGTTTCGTTGTCTCATACGTATGTGTGCGGGTGTGTGTGTGTGCGTGTGTGTGTGTGTGTGTAGGCTGTGCTTGGAGGTGAACGTTGTAACGAAAGGAAAATGTTGCCCCAACAATAGCTCCAAAATGGTAGACTGTTATGTATGTGTATGCTGTGGGTTGGTAACTTTCGTCGTTTTTGTTGTTGTAGCTTTTGCACGCACTCCGCCGCTTATGTAGTGCACCACGCGCCGATTTACAACATTGTATTTGGCATTTGTTGCGGTTGTGCGAAGATAGCTGCACTCGTATGTAAGTGTTGGTGTATATACATATGTGTGTATAAAAGTGTGAGTGTGGATGTATGAAAGCGTGAGTGTGTGTGCGTGCAAACGTGTGGTTCTTTTCTGATTACAGCGGCCATGTGAAATTACCACGTCTGATGGTTTGTGGCCACCGCCTGTCAGCGTACAGGTCGCATTTGTGACCCAAAAAAAAAAAAAAAAGACAAGAAAAAAAAAAATATTAAAATGATAAAAATTAATTTTAGCGTCAGAGTTGCAAGCGAAAATATGTAAAAAATTTGCATCTGCATATCACAAAAATATCACATAAGCTGAAAATGCGCTGGGTAGTGTCAGTCTCTGCGTCAGCTGAGCGCATTTTGCTCTTTAATTATTTTATGTAAATTTTCCTATGTTTTTAGGCACTTATTTCACTAAAAACAAAACTAAAATCAACATACTGCCCTGCAGTTTGCGTAGAAACTTCATCAGTTTATATTTGCAGTTGACTGCTTCACTTGTATTCGATTTCTACAACAGATTTCCATCAGCTTTGGTTTTTGAGGCAAAGAAAATTCATTATAGTCACAATATTATATGTAAATTCTGCACCACGTACATTTGAGGGTATAAAAAATCAACACTTGTTCATCAACATGTGTCTAGAAATTGTGTCAAACCATTCATGCAACAAATATGTTAAAATTTATACAACTAACGGCCTTTGACACCTTTGCAGGTCAAGTGGTTGCCGCAATATTTCATAGAAACTATAGCAGACGGGTGTGTAAAGTGAAAAAATATACATAAAGTTGTCGTAATATTAAAGGCAGTAACCTGTTTGCATATAGAGTGATGAGTCTGACTGTCTACTTCTAAATTTTTCGGTTTATCCACAAATTTTTTTTCTGGTTTTTGTTTCTTAACAAAATTTGAGAAATGTGTGTGTAAATTTCTTTTTTTCCAAAGTAGTTCTACACACAGAACCTAGAAACCTCGGTGAGCTCATCAAAAAGGAGAGGATCGAGTCTACCTTAGGAACGTTTGGATGAGGTGATCGTAGCTTTCCGTAATACAAATCTCAATAAAAAGTTTCTAAACGTTCTGCAGTCCAGGCGATGTAGCATGCAAGCTGAAACTAATGCATCTCAGATCAGAAAAGCACTGGTCGCCTTGAGCTCTCCATTCCGAGCTCAAGGGAGCGATTTCTCCAGTAGCTAGAGTAACGTAAATTACTGGCGCTCTGCTAACAGTCACAAAAGTGGCAAAGTTTTCCTTATTATAAATAGAAATGTTGTCATTACTAATATGTGAAATCAAAAAGCTTCCCCAATTGGTGTGCTCAAAATTGAGATCTAAATCTATTATAACTCCGGCTCTTCTTCGCTTCGCCTCCGCCAGATCACTCCACAGTAGCTCCGGAGTTGGTTCTATCCCGTCTTCATGCGATAAATACAAGCCACAAGTTTTCTTCACTGTCTTCCAGAAGTAAATGTATTGTGAACATACCAATAATTATATGAGCACATTATTATATACCCATCCAATAGCAAACCATACTTATAAAGGTATACGCCTGACACTGTTGTCGTTGTCGATTTTCAAGTGCGCGTATGAAGCGCGAACACTCGAAAGCATCACGTGCAGTGCGTGCTCGAGAATGCGTAAAAGGGTTTTAAATTTTTTATATCAACACACACGTAAAATTTTCACATTACAAACAGGATGCCAAACGCGCACATCTACACCCACATATTTATGTACATTTATGTATACGTCTACATACATATATGAATATATAGATATTTGTGCATATATGACTTGTATGAGAAATACTGTAACTCGAATTAAGCGGCTGGGTAGGCAGCGACCCATATCACAGTCTACCTTCTCACGTATCACCATAATGCTTGCGCGTGCACATAGGCATAGGAAGTAGTATTACACTTTTACGACACACGGCGCAGGAAGCTTGTATGGGTGGGGCCATGGCTTCAATATTACTTTCAATTTGTTGATGGCGGGTATGCTTCTGATGAGCATACATATTTTTATGCCACCTTTTGGTGGTGTCATTAAAATGTCTTTTGACTAATGTGCTGATAAGTCGACGAGTCTTTCGCAGAAGAGAATATTGTGACCGCAGGTATAGTACTAGAGCGAAAAATAGTAAGACTTTGTTCATAATTTCAAATTCTTAATCTATTCTTCAAACGATGAGTCGTTTACCTGAAAGTATTCCACTTTGGCCACAATATACTTCTGCCAATATTTTTCCAATCCTCGAAACAGTTGTTTAAATCAATTTCAGGCATAAGCTTCAATATATACGTATATACTACCAGCGGTGGTTCGTGCGAAAAAAACGGTGCACTGAGTTAGATATGTACAAACACTCGCGGTCAATAGGTTAGATGCAAGCGTACTTGCCTTAGTGTTTAGTTAGCAAATTGGACCAAATTGTGGATCTAAACCATCCTCGAATCTCCTTGAACACACACAAAAAATTTCATCAAAAGCGGTCAAGTCGTTTAAGAGGAGTTTAGTGACATACACACGCACTCAAGAAATGTATATGTATATAAAATATATCGCCAGACAAAACGAAAAAAAACGTATCATCTAAAAACTCGAAATTGAGTCTTTTATTACCTATGATTCACTACATCTTATTAACATATTGGTAGCATACAATTTTCAATTTCCGCTGTCAGGTATAACGCATTAATAACAACTATATAACCATTCTATAACCAAAAGTAAAATTTTGTTTCTATTATGTCATTTCTCCTAGACCTGTAATCGTATGAAAAGTGATGTTACGTTATTCTGCATTTTAGGTGGGGAAATGCCTTTCAAGTTATGGTTGCAGCTAACACATTTTCATCATCCAATTGTTTTTAAAATATTACGTATACGCACTGCTACACCACTCAGCAAAGTCAGTCATTCGCATTTGTTATGAAGTATACGTACTGTTTACATTGATATTGTGATTTTCTGTATACATATATAAAAGGTGTCCAAAAAATAAAGCAGTATTGAAATTAAATACAGGGTGACCCAAAATGAAAGCAATATTTAAATAGCCGCAGTATATGTGGTAAATTGTTGACAAACCTGAAAAAATCAACAAATCTACAGCTGATAGTTCAGGTCTACGCGTTACAACGTGTCTTCATTATAGTACAATATTGTAAAATCAACAATTAATAATATAAGCTTGTCGACCACAATTCGAGATTTGCATACGAAATATGGTCAGCATAGTCTTTTAACTGCATCAAATGTGCAGATTAATTAAAATGCCGGCAAATTTAAAATTTGCGTTAATTTTGGCACACGCTGTATCAGCAATGTACCGCATTTGATTGAAATTTAATGCAATATCTGCAAAGTACTGCTCGTTTATTTTGTGAAATCCTTGCAACTGTTGATCGTGTTGTACCTTTTAACCTCTTTTTAAATGTTTTTATTATTTGCTGCCTCACTGACTGGTGCACTTGTTTTGTTGAAAGGGTTACAGTTCTACTTTGCCGGTACTTGTGCATTTTAGAGTAGCTATTCATTAACTTTTTTCTCACTTAATCGACCAGCCAGCGTACAAACGCGCCTTTCGAGTCAAAAAACATCATTATTTACCCGAATTTTTCTTGTTAATTTCTGCTGTTAGTCCCTGCCCTGTTTATTTATTTTGATATATTGCAGGATTTCACACGTTACAAAAACAAAAACAAAACACTTCAATCACTTTTTTGCATAACACGCGCTTCCTGAGTGCCGAAATATCATTTGTTGCCAAAAAAAAAAAAAAATGTTTTTTCAATGACAGTGTTTCGCATTTTTATTTCAATTCGCGTTTTTATCAAATTAATTTCGTTTCATATGTAATCCGTGGCGTATGCCGTTAACTTTTAATGTTTGCTGGCAGCCATGCTATTTTTTTTTTATGTTTACCTGCCTTCAGTTACAGATTTAATGTGTCTGGCTGACATTCCAATCGGATTTTGTTTACTTAGTGGCGCTGTGCATGCATCTTTCGCCATGTTTAATTGTTACAGTGTGTATGTATGTGTATATCTATTGTTTATGTATTAATTATAAATATAAGTGAACTTAATTGAGATTTTTCTACTTGAGTGCTCAAACGGCTGGCATTGGTTGTTGATTAATTCGCTCTTTGATTTGTGTACATAAACAAAAGTATATTTTTTATTTGTTCACACTGTTTGGCACGCTATTGGTATTACCCAAAAAGGAAGCGTCAGAGACCTGAAATTTCGCATACGCATTTTGCTCCGCAAGTAGCTGTTCAGCGTCAAGTGCTTGTATAGAAGACTTTGCATCTGATTGTTGTTGTTGTTATTGTTGTTGTAGTAGCAGAAGATATTTCTGAATTATTTTGGAGAAATGGTGCCGTGGTTGACATCCTTGACCGGATAAAAATCTGGGTTCGTTTCGGTTACTTATACTCGAATGTCATGGAAACGGCTGAGAAGAGTGTCATAGCTTCGTTAACGTTTTCCTTTGTTATATAAAGATTTTACATAATTTACCACTTTTTTTTATAGAGAAATTACCATTATACATATATAATATTTATTTTCGTTAAAGTATTTATTGTATTTTAAAAACCTCGCTCTAATCACATTTTTTCGTTATGCTTTCTCTTTGCAGGTAGGTGACAATGTATGTACACAACTCTCAGACATTTTAGTTGACCATTCCCAAAGCGTAAGCGAAATTTGAAATTACTCAAAAACTCCTGACTATTTTGCGCGCAAAATGTTTAAAATATATATATTTTTCTTTATTACTTTAAACTCGTGCGGCTATTTTCGCTCAAACTAATTAACTGCAGCGCACTAATTACCTGAAAAATCCGCTGAGCTGCCAAGCAACTAAATTTTTTGTATTTTTTAGTATGTGTTATAGAAATAACACAATGCCAAGCAATAATTTGGAATGTAGTTATGGCTTTATTTATTGCACACGAAATTTGTATGTGTTGTGTGCTTATAAAATGTATATCACCGTAGTGTAAGCTGCTTCTGAGCAGTGACTAAGCACGCTGATAGCAAGGCGAATTCACTGCAAAATTATCAATAAATTTGCTTTGGTATAAATATTTGATTTTTTTTTTATAAAGATTTAATATTTTTTGGGTCACCATACCCATCGACTTACCCAAAGGGTTAATGGTAACACACCTATAGGTTACCCTGTAAAGTGCGCGCATTATTTCTGTAGTTTGTGTGGAATTTCAGCACAAATATATCTAAGCAGCAATTTATTTCATATCTGCAAATAATTGTTTAAAGTATCACAAAAAAAATCCACAATTTTTGCTAAAGTAGTATTCATGTTTACTACTTATTTTTCATTGCTGGCAATGTTTATAATTATGAAAATGTATACATTCCTCTGGTAATGATGAGTGGAGAACCATGAAAAATTACTCAACTTTTGTTTGAATTTAAAGTAATGGCAATTAATGTTTCTAAAATATTTGGTATATTTTATGGTTCATTAAGTAGCTGAGTTTCTTAAATTGCATATAAATACAAATACATGTATTGGAAGCAACTCACATAGTTTAGGTGGTAAATACTTTATGACATGCCATATTTCTCACCTGAATACGTTCTGTCTGTATATAAGCGAGTCAGTTTTTAAGATATCGAACTGAAAATTTGCACACGTCATTTTCTAAGCTAAAAGCTGCTCATTGGATTACTATATAACATATAGCAAGCCATTCAAACTGACCGACCAAGCTCTAGTTCTTATATTTTTTTTGTTTGATGACATATCGTCACGAAATTTGTCCAAGGATGCGTTATATTATATGCGAACAAATTGTTCAGATCAGATCACTGTTTAAAATCGAGTTAAATATTGTGTAGCCTTCGATGGCCTGCGAAGGCAATTAAGCTTCTGCGCAACCTTATTTAATGTTTTCTCCGATTTATTTTTATTATTTTTTT
>NW_017536030.1:289975-291088 GCF_001853355.1 Bactrocera latifrons | reverse complement strand
AGGAAATTTATTTTTGTATACCCTTTTCGTGGCAGAACGCAACCAATAACCCTTCCAAACAATATTTTTTTTTCACTTTAATTCTTTACTTTTTATTTTTTATTTTTTTCTTCGCATTTAAGACGTTAGAAAAACCCAAACATTTAAAAAATCTGCAAAATCATTCAAGTTTGTTTTTTACTCTTCAACCTTTAGTTTCACCGTTTAGTGCTAATTTTTAATAGTTATTCTGAAATCGAAATGTTCAGCTCTCAAACCTGTCGAACTAAGTTAATTGCTTAATGATTTGCTAATTTAAATTTATGCACCAAATATGTATATAAATAATATTATATAAATCTGAAATGCTCACACAAACGTGTGTCTCTGCGATTCTACATATACCTATTTATAATAGCCGATTGCCTCAATTTTTTACGACTTGGCTAATTCCAAAAACTTGCTTTTTGTTTGTTCGCTGAGAAGCTCATCCGCTGAAACTACAAAAAACCAGCTTAAAAATATTTAGATCGAATTAAGTGATACTCAGTAGTGCTAACGAGCAAAAAAATTTATGCAAATGATTAAAAAAACAATAATTATAAAAAAGGAATTGCGAACTTCCAGCGCATTACTGCAGTGAGCGCAGTGTGCTTTATTAATTGCTTGGACTAGATTTATGCATTTCGCGAGAAATTAATGGCAACTGAAAAATCACCAAATTTATCTAATTTCTCGGTTAGAGCCAATAAAAAATTAGCGGTCCATCAATAATACCACATATCCGAAACAAAACAATACAATTGAACAAAAGGTATTATTCACATTGATATTTTTAAAATTCGTTTGTGTCGGTATATAACGAGTGAGTAATATCACTATGCGCAATCAGGCGTTGCGTTCATTTCAGATCTTGCCATGTTGAACAGTGACATGACAACGCTCCAACTTAAATAGTTGTACTATAAGCGTTGAAAATAAGAAATTTGGAAATTCATTATTCTTTTATGTTTTCGTGTATTATTTTTCTAACTTTTTTATGCTTTGGACGTTTTTGCAGATTTTTTGTTAATTTTTTAAAAAAAATTTTTTAAATTTAATAAGCTAAAAGCTGCTCATTGGATTACTATATAA
>NW_017536030.1:285065-289349 GCF_001853355.1 Bactrocera latifrons | reverse complement strand
TTTTTTACTTTTTTCTTTTAATCCCTTTTCTAACCGCCACCATCGCTCTTATTTTAATGACATCTCTCGTTGGCATGTGTTTCAATCGCGTTGTTCTAATGCTTGTTGCGCTCATTAGCAGTTCTTTCAAAAAACCTTCGAGTCTTCGCATTATTGTTGGCCTATCTCGCTCGCTGTTTGAAGTTGTGATATTTTGTTTGTGTCAACCATCCGGTTGCTGTTTTTTGTGCGTTGCGCGGCTTGTTTTGTGTCACACTTGGAATTTCTGTAAAATCGCTTGAAATTTTGTTTTTTTAGAAATTATGCTGTAAATTTCTCACCTGTGCCATTTTACAGTTTTTTGGTAATGGTAGTATATTTATAATTATTATGATAGGCAGCTGTTGCCAATGCAATAGTTTGCGACAAATAAAAAAATTTTAATGCGTCTACAACTGCGTGAGATAGATTTAGTAATTTTTTGAGCATGACGAGCTGAATTGTTGTAGTCATGTCCGCCTGTCAGTCTGTATATATGCGAGTTAGTCCTTCAGTTATCGATCTGAAACTTTGCACACGTCTTTCTCTACTAAAGAAATTGCTTATTTGGCGGAATCAATGTTATCATACCACTAGTGCCTAAAGCTGTCATACAAACTAAAAGTTAGAATTCAAGTTTCTGTATGGAAACGTTTTTTATTTGACAAGATATCTTCATAAAATTTGGCACATCTTAATCTTCATGGCAACTGTATAATCTATGAAGAAGTCTTTCAAATCGGACTACTATAGCATATAGCTGTCATACAAACTGAAGGTTCAAAATTAAGTTCTTATATGGAAAACTTTTTTATTTTGCGAGATATCTTCATGCAATTTCACACGGATTATTGCCTAAAGAAAAGATACAATCTCCGTAGAAATCGCTCAGATCGAACTTATATAGCATATAGCTTTCATACAATAGGTATGTAGATCAAAATTAAGTTCTTATATGAAAAACTTTTTTATTTTACGAAATATCTTCCGGAAATTCAATATGGCTTACTAGCCGAGGCAACGCTATAATGTTCTAATAAATTGTTTAGATCGGGATATTATATCATATAACCGCCATACAAATTTAACGACAAAAACCAAGATAAGCATAAATTTATGACTCACTATATTTATACAAGTATATTATTAGAGTCTCACTATAATATTTATGTAACCTGCGCCCCTCTAATGAGAACACATTCAATTATATACGTCAGACAATCACACGTCTGCTTAAATTTATGTATGAGTGGACCTAGAACTTGAACTGCGTCGCATTAACAAAATTGGCTCAGCAGAAAATCCAGTTTAACCGCTCACCTCTGCCAGACAGAATTATAAAAGCTGTCGCGCATTTATACTGTTTTATTTATTACTTTAACTGTAATACTAGTCTTCGTAATAGTTCGATTAGAAAGGCTATGATGAAGAGTAAGATTATTTTAAAATTTTCTAAAGTGGCTATAGGCGCTAAATTTGAAGGCCTTGCGCACCCTGTGACATGTTTATGACTGTCGACACATACTATTACATGTATATATACATATGTACATCTTCTTACAAGCGTATATTTAGTTTGCCTTGCTGACGTATGCCAACTGTGTCTGGGTGGGTGCGTAGCATATTATCCATTTTATTAGCTCATAAATTCAAATTGTGAGAAATTCATTTTTACTCAACATTATTACTCACAACACTATTTTCGAAAGTGAGAAAAATGCTCAGGTATTCAAATATAATATCCACAAATAAACATTTGGTTTCTTTTCATCGCAACATGGTATACAAACTACGTTAGTGTCATGAGACTTGCAAGTTTTCGTGTTCATACTATTGACAGAAATAGAATTTAATGGCACCGAAATAGTGTTATTCATATGAAAGTGGTTTTATGGAGAGCATTTCGAAATACAAATTCGAAACACATGTGCTTGGCTTCATACTTACAAAGCAAATGAACAAGCATACACTATTTATGTGTGCCAGTGTGCGTGTGCTGTTGACTGTTTAAATAGTGATAGTAAATAAAAACCAATAAAATAATCACAAAATTGGGTTGTGCAAAATATGACTGAAATTTGCAAAGGTATGGCTGAAATTTGCACACGTGTTTTTCTCGCCAAGGAGCTGGTAATTTTTTTTGAAAACGCCGTTATCGGTCCTCTACAGCATATAGCTGCCGCACAAACTGATACAAACACAGGCCTTTGTAGGAAAAACTTTTTTTCTGTACAAGATATCTTCATGAAATTTGGCAGATCATTTTATTTAACGCAAAGCTATATTCTCCACAGAAGTTGTTCAGATCGAACCTATATAGCATATAGCTGTCATAAAAACTGACCAAATAAAAGTATGTTCCGGTATGAGAAACTTTTTTATTTCATAAGGTATTTAAATGAAATTTGTCACAAATTATTGTTCAAGGCAACACTATAATATCCCTAAAAATTGTTCAGATCGAACCCATAGATCATATAGCTGCCATACAAACTGCCCAAACAGAATGAAGTTATTATATGAGAAACTTGCTTATTTCACGAGATATTTTCACGAAACTTAGCATAGATTATTATTCGTGGCAACACTACAACCTCGGTAGAAATCGTTCAGATAGAACCTCTACAACATATAGCTGTCATACATATCCTTGTATGAAACTTTTTTTACTTCTGAAGGTTTTTCTAGTTTCAGAGCAGCCGAAGTCACCATTTTTCTTCTTTTTGTTCACTAAAAATTGCAATTCAGCGCTCTCTCCCGCACTATGCAAAAAATTTGGTGTGAAATATCTACTGCTTTCCAGCGCGCTCGCAAGTGCTGCGCTATTAAATTTAAATATTTTCTGCAAAAGCATTAGAAATTTAGTGCCAATATTTACACTTTTACCACACACATAAAAATTAAGTAAAAAGAGAGGAAAAACTAATAAAACTCTTACCGCATGTCTATAAAAGAAAATTCACACACACACACATATACACATATGAAGAGCTGAATATCGACTGCCCGCACTAATAACCGTTGAAGTTTACTAAGTAAATATAAATTTTATGGCGAACAGCTTAACCCACTTTTCACCACACGAAAGTGCACACGAACACATATGCAGACATACATACACCCTCACCCCACCAACACTTGCAGGTGCTTAACGTTCAGTTTGAGTGTCACCATTTTCTAACCGGATTCGAGCGTTAAATCTGCAGTCATAGTTTTTCACGCGGATATAAACACGCCGAGATAAACATCTTGCTGTTTCACCGAAAATCTGTTTGCTGTTCATACATGCTTAATGTGACTGCGAACCACCTTGACTGTCAGCCAGAAAGTATCAAGTAATCGAGCGTTTCAGCTTGCCACAGTGTCACTGGCAAGCAAATATGTGTGGAAAGTTCAATGTAGAACAGTTGTTTGTTATTGTTGAAAAAGCATGACACACAATTGGTGAGAGTTTGTGAAATATATTAGTCACAATAGCCAATAATTATGATGCTGCTGATAATAATAATTTGTTTCCATTTTTTTTTTTCGTAAAATCCCACAAAAAAATGAATAATGCCAAGCTTTGTGTTTTCTGTGCGCTGTCAGCCAAGCAATTTCTTTTATTGTTATTTTATATATTTAGAAAGTGTTTGTTTTTGTTATGCCTACCTGTTCTGGCATAAACTAACAGTATGTCTTCCACATTTCCTCTCTCGCGTCTGTGGTAATGCTGAAAATTCGCTACAATTGACATACAAATTACCAACGATTTGGCAGGCGTTCAAAAAATTAACTGAAAAAGTAATTGCTACAGAGATGACTGACAGCTGAAGTGGGGTAAGAGGTGGCGCAGTGGCTGACAACTGCAGCAGCGTACATGAAAATAAATAAATTTGACTATAGAATATGTCACCATAATCTGTTCAGCGTTGACAGTGAAATTGCTGGGTCACAATTGCATTTATTGCCACAATAATACTCGCGAATTTCTGTTGCCACACATTTGTAAAATAATTATAGAAGAAATAAATACCTTGCCATATGTGTGATTAATTGTATACATTTAATAATTATACACCTCAGATTCATATGCTATATGCTATTTTGAAACTAGTCTTCATTTAAAACGGTCTATACCAAATTACACAGGCGTAATATGATTTTCATTCAAAAATATGCTGATATTGTAAAAATAACTTAAAATACTAAAAAAATAAAATACTAAAAAAATAATAATAAAAAAAGTAAGAATGAATTAAGAAATGCGAGTTATCTCAAACTAAC
>NW_017536030.1:273434-284784 GCF_001853355.1 Bactrocera latifrons | reverse complement strand
TTTGTTGAATATTAAAAATATTTTATTATGGTCATAGTGGTTTATGGTTACCTTATTTGCTTTGAAAATTCTCCAATCCCAATAATTTTGCATGGACCGCAACAAAAAATAGTCCAATGTCCAAGACTGGATAACATGGTGGATATGGCGGCATATACCTTTCAAGCTGCAAAAGCTTTTGTCGAATCATTAAACAAGCATATATGAGGTCTCGCATTATCCTGCTGGAACGCTCCCAAATTTTCTATTGAACAATACTGAATTCTTCTGTTCAAAGCATTAATCGTAATATTGTCGAGTAAAAGCTCAAAGTAAACTTTGTTCAGTAAGAATATGATGAATCCAAATGTTAAGCTTCGAAACTAATTCTAGACGTTTTATATGCTTGCGAACCTTTGTTTCAGCAATCTTTCGAGTTCCTATTCGTTGATTTCCAACGATTTATTTTTTCCATTTCGTCTTCAAGCGGCCTGCCCTGGTGCATGCTCAAGATCAAAATTGCCTTAGCGTGCTTAATTATACGTCTGAAATACTTGCAACGTTTCAGCGCTCTTTATTATATTGGAAACACAAAATTTCAAGAAAAGCTCGTCCAATTTTTTGTTAATGGTAATTTCGAGGTTCCCTGCTTATTTTCTTAAAGAAAAAATACAGAAACTTCAAATTTAATGTGAAGTATATATTCGAAAGAACTTTTTTTTTGATATTTACTTTTATTTTGAAGATTATCTCTTTCAAATCTTGCCGCGGCTGCGTCGCAGATTGTTCATCCGTTCAGTCCGATTTTCGTTGACTCATTCGAGCATTTCGATTGGTCATTGGCGAATAACACGCGTGTTGTTTTGCGACGCAGCCTGATTCGAGGCGAGGTTTTCCGCAGAGCTTTTAGACTTTATATATCCCTTCAAGAACGCTGTGATATTTCACATTCTTGAGTCCAAATCGACTGGCCAAACACTTGAAATTATCTGCTCACCGACGTGTTCTCTCAATATAATCATCGATTGATTGACGTGTGGGAAGTAGCGCCGTTTTGTTGAAACCAGATGTCGCAGAGATCACGGGCTTCAATATCAGTCCGAGTCAAATTTGATCAGATGACATATATGTATGTAACAGGAATCAAATGTTCAAAGCATTGAATAATAAAGTATGAAAACAACAAAATAGGTCGCAGAAGTTGTCTATTAACTTGAAGAATTAGTCGAATTTAAATAATATACGTTTCCTTGAGTTGTTGTAGATCTATAACAAAGCGAAAAAGTATATGTGTGAAAGGAAAGAAGTGTTCTAACAAACAAATAAAAAATATACCACAAAAACAAACAAAGTATCTACAAAGGCACATAAAGTGAAAGAAATAAAAATTAGAAAAAAAATAATTCCTCACTAAAATGTAAGCAGAAAATGTATAGAAAAGAGAAAGAATAATAAACATAAATATGCATAAAAGAGAGAAAAGTGCTGACGCCAGAGTTTACGGTAAGCAAGTGCGTTCACCTTTGTCTAACTAAGTGATGGAGTCAACAACAAATAGTAGTAGAGACTAGTAGTTGGCAGTCGAGGGAAAGGTAACGCCTGCAATATGCGAATTAAGAAAACTTAACAAGTACGTACACAATAGATAATTTAAACAAAAACATTTATAGCGTTTGCGAGCGATTTTAGTAGAAATTGCTTGGCTTTTGCCACAAAATTGAAAAATTGCTGTCAATTTGCGAAATTATGGAAAGTGCTTTTACCAACACTGCGGTCGATTGCGTTTAATGTGGCATTAAGCTGCGAGTCAAGTGGATCGTGTATGCACAGAAGTGGCCGTATTTGCGCCGGCTCCTCGAGCATTACATCATGACTTAAATTTAATTAGCAACATTTGGGCGCAGCACTTACGCAATTTCTACTTATTTTTCTTTTGCTTGTGCTTCTTACCGCCACTGGTTTGTTAATTAAAAATAAACAGCAGAATACCGTTACTCCGACATTCGCTGGGCGGTGGCACGGTGCGCGGTTGCCTTGTGCGCACCTCAATTTTTCTACTTGAAGAAGCGCTTGAGTAGTCTTCTGCTTGATTTCGTCACCCAATGCCTTCGACTGTCGAAGTATTGAAGTACTACGTATGTTTTCCTTTCCTTTTATCGGTTCAATTATATATGTGAGTATATATTTTGCCATTATGATGTCATTGTCTTCTTCATTTCAATTGCATGTTTGCTTTCTTTTCTGCAATGCCTTTGCATTTTGTATTTTTTTTTCTTTTTTGTTTTATTTTATTCGATTCCTTTACTTAATTTGTTTGTGGTTTTTTAGCCCATTTCATTCTTATTCAATGTCCAGTTATGCATTTCATTTTAACCGTTATTCGTCCATAATTCTACGCACGCTCTTATTTACCAACATTTTACCTCAATACACCGTTATATTTTACCACTTTACATTTTACAGTTACCAATCGTGTTTCTTGATTATCGTCGTTCGCGTCAAGATTTAACGTTTGAACGCATTTTTGACGTGTCTCGCTTGCTTGCAGCGTGCTTATTTACACCCACGTGTTTATATAACTGTTGCTTATATAAAATCGAAGTAATGCTATACTTTTTATGATCTGCTTTCGTGCGCAAAATATTTGTTACATTTCCAAATTAAAACTAAAAATTCTCAAAATTCAAAAATCAGAGGTTTAGCTTAAGAAAATGGAGATCCATTTCGAGGTTCCTTACTTTTTCGAAGAAGAAGAAGCGGAAACTTCAACTTTAATAGAGAACGCTTGTTAATATTCGAAAGAACATTCATTGGCATGTTTTTTTTTTGAGCATTTTCTCTTTCAAATGTTGGCCACGGCTACGTCTCAGTTGGTCCATCCATCCATTGAGTCCAATTTTCGATGACTCGTTCAAGCATTTCGACTGGTAACTAGTGAAAGACACGCATGATGTTTTACTCCAAGGTCTCTAAATCGAAGCGGTATTGTCCGCATAGACTTTCGACCTTATAATTGGTTGTCAAAAAAGTCTTGCGGTATTTTTTTTTTACTGAATTTTCAATTGTTCATAAAATTTTTTTTGATGACTCATGCCCAGCTCTTGACCGATGCTACGGCTGCTACCATGCCGGTCTTTTTCGACCAACTCAGCGATTTTATCGCAATTTTCGGCGACAGGCCTTCCGGAACGTGGCGCATCTTCGACGACCTCTTCAGCAGAACGAAAACGTTGAAACCACCGTTGTGCGATGAAAATGGAAACTGTATCGGGTCCATAAACTGCACAAATTTTATTGGCGGCTTGAGCTACATTTTTGCCTTTATCGTAGTAGTACTGTAAAATATGCCGTATTTTCTCTTTATTTTGCTCCATGTTTGCGACGCTATAACTCACGAACGACTTAAAAGAAACGACAATCAATCAAACACGTGTTAGCGCGTGAAATGAGCTTTCCAAAAAGGTATAGCATAACCCGATGCGACGAATAAAAATAGAACTACGCGCTCTCAGCGCCAACTAGCGAAAATACCGCAAGACTTTTTTTTGACAACCTAATATATCCCCACAGAAACAATGTGATACCATACGATCTTGATGGCCAATAGACCGGCCAAAAACGTGCAATAATCTGCTCACCGCATTGTTTTCTCAAGCAATCAATGGTATGTCTTTGTTGAAACCAAATACAGCAATTTTGCTTGTTTATTACCCATTGAGCCAGAAATGGGCCTCACTGCTGAATTAAATTTGGCTCGAAAATGTCAGATTTTATTGGAACTTTTCTAGAGCCGGAAGAGCGAAGTGGTGTCGTGCCGCTTTGGTTCTTGCACAAACTGAATTTTGTATGCTTTCGGTGCACTTTCAACTAGCAGCACCCGTTATATGGAAATGCTAGAATTTCTCACACACTTTTCTTGCACACTTGTGAATTTAAGGTAAGGTATAATTAACTGCCTGTAAACTAGACAAGTGTCCGATGGCATTCCGTAGTGGAGTAAACAATTTATTTATTCATGTTTTTATCAAATGTTTCCGATTGAAATTTTATACGTAATTGAGCGCTGTTCAAGCGTGTAATTACAAATCAATTAACGTGTATCTACAAAGCATTGCAACTCAATTAACTTTTACTGACGCTTTTATTATTATTTTATTTATATTTTTTGTTGTAGTTTAATTGTCGCTCGCTTTGAAATAAATACAGCAGAACACACAACTACTGATGCTATATATAAGTATATAGTACATACATACACACAAGTATATATGTATATCACACAAACATATTTTACTCACAACAATTTAAATCGTGTAATTTAATTGTTAGTTCATTTGTTGTTGTGTTTTTTTTTTTTTTTGGTTTGCTTTGTTTGACAATAACAATGATGTACTATACCTGTTTACTACCGACTTCAGGTGTCAATGCTCTATCACGCTGTGTGACACATATAACTGTGTAGTAACGCAGTAGACGTCGAGTGGAAGAACTTTTCAAAGCTTGAAATGCCAGTACGACGTAAAAGTTGAACTTGCTTTGTGAGCGTTGAGCTCAATGAAGCGTCACGAGCCAACGCGCACCAYCTGCCTTTGTAGGAGTGCTTGTGTGCGTTGAAGTATGCGAGTAGGTGTAATACAACTTTAATTGTCTGCCTACTGTCAGTTACTTTATTATTTACGAACTTTACTGATGAATAATTTATTTTACAGACTGACAGCAAGGCACGACAGTCTATTGACCGCTTGGACTCGCAGCGAATTTAACTGTCAGTTCAGGTGATATAGCGTAATGGCAGTTTACACTTCCACGACGATTATTGTAGTTTAAGTATTTTTTGAATGAACTAAAATGTTTAGAATTTATGCTTCAGTATCGAACTCGCTGTTATACCATGTACCAATTACGTATGTTGCTTTTTAGACTTTGGAAATTGACAACCCGAGTGTTGCAAACTGGCAACTCACAACTTTAACGAAGTGTGACATTTTTAATGTTACACATGCGCATTTGTGTTGTTTACAGTTACTTAAAATATTCATCTAGCCAAAAAATTGAATTAAATCGCGAAATGTTTCTTGCGTTTATTTTTACAATTTTCGGCGTGGATTTGCACCGCAGCAGTGCATCGATGCACTGAATTATATTTGTTGGTCTTTCCTCCTCCTCCTTCAAGGACCAGTGTGGAGATCTTAAATCGATCAAATTGATGCATACAGTGTACAAAATATCGCCTGTGCAGGCACTAAAGCCGTTCGATCTTCTCAAGCGACATTGCTTCGCTCTACGGACTCTTGAAAAGGAATCACCACTGGCTATTGTTTTTTCAATTTTGGGGGTCATTTACAGAGTTGCTTGAGCGATCCGTGCGCGAAGTTTTTTTGAAATACATATATCGACTTTATGAATCTATTTAAGTAGCTTAAAAATAAAAAGTGAGAATTTTTATTGATTGTGGTTGGCCATCTATTACAGAAAAAAATGTTAATTTATAATGAAGAAACATATCTCATTATGGTCGTCCCACGAGTGGCAATATAGAACCCTTAGTGTCTCTGTATCCATTCTACTTATTTTCTCTTTATTCAAGCCTTCAGTCGCTCTCACTAACTAAATTGTATCTCTTCTGTATTTTTGAGACTTGTTACCACTTTTTTTTTTAGTTTGAGCTTAAAAAAGTTCAACAACAGTTAGTGCTAAAGCATCTATGCCATGTACATTGTTTATCGGCATGTTGGCATAAATAATGCAGAAAGTACGCAAACAAAAAAAAATAATAAAAAACAAAAACAAAGCAAACAACAGCGTAGCGTACATGTTGCAATGCATAAATCATTAAACACGCCTCCAAAACAAGCTGTTGTGTTGGACTCTAGGTCAAGGTCATACCGCGCGCCGCCTCGCTGCCGCACCTTAGTCTCATTTAAATATGCGCTGTCAGCAGCAACAATAAATCGACTCACCAGCTAAATAGCGATTCCAAGCAAAGTCATAAGCAAATCATAAATTGGAACATTTCCGCAAAAATATGCAGAGAGAATAACAAAAAACAGTGACAACTCAAGCAAGTGCTCGCCCAACAATAGTAAGCAATGGTACGCTTTAGCGACGCTTTATTTTTGTGTTTTTTTGCTGGTTTGTTCGAAATTGCATTAATTTTTAAAAGCGATTAAATGTGTTCGTAGACGTCACAGCAGCAAAAATTCGTTTATTAAAAGCCGTTGCCTCGCTCGACTTGTTCAAACAACGTTTTTTGTTTCTAGCTAATTGATTCCGAGTTGTCAACCAAGGTATTGGTAAGATGCTTTACTTTGCTGCTAAGCGTTGATTGCTTTGATTCGCCAGTGGCGTTAAAATGCGCTTAATGCCAACTACTAACGTCTGGATTGAGTTATAAAATTTACTGGATTATATATTGATTTTTTTTTTTTTTGTATAGCCTCAACGGAATATATTAAATTTGCCACGAAGTTTATATCACCCAGCGCATTAATTTTTGAGTTTTCGTTTTAAAATTTTGCATACGTCCTTTTCTCTCCAAGAAGCTGCTTGTTTGTCGGAAACATCGATATCGGACCGTTGTAACATATAGCTGTCAAACAAAGTGACCAATCGAAATCAAATGCTTGTATGGAAAACTCTTTTATTTTACAAGATATCTTCACGATATTTCGCACGGATTATTATATAAGCCACCGTTACAATCTCTGGACAAATTGCTGCGATCGGACCATAATAGCATATGGCTGTCATATCATCTGCCTGACCGTAATGGAGTTATTGTATGGAAAACTTTTTTATTTCAGAAGCTATCTTTACGAAATTTGGCACAGTATGTTGTCTAAGACACAGCTGCAATCTCTGTAGAAATGTTGCAGATCGGAGCATTATAGCATATAGCTGTCAAACAAACTGACCAATCGAAATCAAATGCTTGTATGGAACACTTTTTTATTTCAGAAGGTATCTTTACGAAATTTGGTGCAGTATCTTGTCCAATTCACATCTGCAACCTGTGCATAAATGGTGCAGATCGGGCCACTATAGCATATAGCCGCCATACAAACTGACTGATCATAATCAAGATAAAGCTCATTTAATACCGTTTTGTGGTATAAGAAACTCTGACATGTATTCACCTTTGGAGCAGCCGATTTTTACGTCTTTTCTTCTTACTAACTGCAGAAACTGCCGCTTATAATTATCATATTTTTTTAATTATCACATTACTTTATATTCACTGCTCTAATTTTTTTTTTGTTTTCAACTGTGAAGATTTGATTGCATTAATTAATATTGCAATTTTTGTTTTTGGAAAGAATACGTATGCAAAGAACTTGCGGTACTTGTTGGCGAGCACGTTTGCGCTTTTCGCACACTTCAGGCTTGCATTGCCAGTGGCACAATTCCATGGATTAAGAAGCAGCTGCTAGAAACGGGCGCAACGCTTGAAAGTCAAGTATACGACAGCGCGACCGCGTTCCAGTTTTGCCACACAATCGCATACAAAACGTTAAATTGAATACAAAAAACAAAAAAAAAAAAAGGCGTAAAGTTGCAACAAACAATGGCTGGCAAGAACTGTGAACGCTGTGAAAGTAGCGGCAAAATGCAAATTAAATTTCAGAATCTTTTTTTTTTATATTTTTTGTTTTTGTTTTTTTCCGCCGTTACGTGACAGCGTCGCGACGCAACATATAAAGGCTGGGTGCATGCAAGTGCAACTCCTGTACCGCTTGGCTATATAATATGGCTACGTGTCGCACACAATAGCGCTTAAAAGGGCGCGTAATGGGAACGCGACGGCCAACAAGTAAAAAATAAATGAAAGGGGCACAGCGCACAAATTTGCACAATGGGAAATGAGAAACTGTAATATGTACTATGTATGCATGTGTAGTATGTAAGCAACACACAGTAAACTCCAGCATATACAAATGCCAGCAAAAGGCAAGAGCAAACTAAGCGCGAAAGCGTTGCAGCATGTTGGTGCCACAAACAGCTTCAGTCAGACAATAAAGGCTTCGCGTACAACAAGTATTATCATTAATTTTGTTCAGTATGCGCGGCGTTGTTATTGTTGTTTTAGCTTTTATAGTTTTTGCATTTCACTCTTGCACTTCAGTTTGCAGCGGCGCGCCGCACTTAAACTTGGCCAAGTGATATTTACTGAGCGCAACATAGCAAAATAACGGTGCTGCTGGCTGCCGTTGTTCTTCTAGCTTAGCGTTCAAGCCAGCAGCAGCTCACTTTTCCAGTTTCAGTTTGAGTCGCTAGCCATAAGTAGCAGCATGAACTGCTTACACTCTTGTTGTGCCCCGCTCTGCATATTTCTTGTTGCCTTTCGCCCCGTTGCTGTGTCGGAAATGTGTACATAAACCGTTATATAATCGGTCAACATAACGGTACTTTCTATTTACACATAAAATGCAACACCACGTAAACGAGCTTCAATACCGTTAAAGCATACAATGCCAACGCCAACATATACATAGAACAACAACAGTTCCTACATAGACATACAATAGGGTCATAGGCTGGCAGGGACGGAGATCGTATTGGCAGTTTGGTAGCATTGGCGGCACCGCGTGCTTTTCGTCGCCATTAACCGTGGCATACATACCTATGCCCATTGACAACAATGACAACGTCACTGCTGATTGTTGATGGTACGGTATTCTTGTCGCCGTTCTAGGCGAATGTGGTGTAAGAGAAAGGCCAAAAGAGTCATCAAGTCAAGCTGCAATTTAAGCACATTGACATTTGTGTTGGTGGTGGAGCGTATGAAGTAAACAAAACCGACTCTGTTTAGTGGAAATTAGTGGTGAGACGCAAATCAAGAAAAATTGTCGAAGACTTGGTGATCGATTGCTTTTAGATTGTTGAGTTGAATAAAACATGTGTGGCGCTTGTGAACTGTGCTAAAAATATTATATACCGGAGAATATTTTAGCCTAAATGTTAAACTTCGTCTCTGCATGGTTTAAATAGATGTACTCTCTTTATTAAACTTTGCTTTTCATTTGTCTTGAAAAAAAAAAACTTATTAATTTGTTTAAATGTTACCGGTTTACACCATGTCTATTAAGTTCACCATAATGTTTGTAATAACCAGCAAAAAATCGTTGGAAACTCTATGAAATGTGGGTAATCGTGACGAGTCGATTTAGCCAGGTCGCACACATCTTTTTCCTACAATAAACTGATTATTTGGCGAAACTGGCGTTATCGGACAACTATATCATATAGCTGCCATACAAACTGCACAATCAATATCGAGTTCGTGTATGGAAAACTTTTTTATTTGAAGAAAATGTGTAATGAAATTTCACATGAGTTATTGTCTCAGACAGTAATGTAATTTCCGAAGAAATTGTCGGTATCAGATCACTATAGCATATAGCTGCCCTATAAACCGAACCATCAAACTTAAATTCTTATATGGAAAACTCTTTTATTTGTCGAGATATCTTCATGAAATTTGGCACGATTTTTTTTTATCAAAAAGTCTCCATAATCTCCGAAAATTTTTTTCGCATCGGAACATTATAGCATATAGCTGCCCTATAAACTGAACCATCAAACTGAGGTTCTTATGTGGAAAGCTATTTTATTTTACGAGATATCTTCATGAAATTTGGCACGATTTTTTTCTATCAAAGCGTCTCCATAATCTCCGAAAATTTTTTTCGTATCGGAACATTATAGCATATAGCTGCCATATAAATGGAACCATCAAACGTAAATTCCTATATGGAAAACTCTTTTATTTGTCGAGATATCTTCATGAAATTTGGCACGATTATTTTTTATCACAGCGCCTCCATAATCTCCGAAAATTTTTTTCGCATCGGAACATTATAGCATATAGCTGCCCTATAAACCGAACCATCAAACTTAAATTCTTATATGGAAAACTCTTTATTTGTCGAGATATCTTCATGAAATTTGGCACGATTATTTTTTATAAAGGCGACTCCATAATCTCTGAAGAAGTCGTTGAGATTAAACCATTATAGCATATAGCTGCCCTACAAACTGAACCATCAAACTTAAATTCTTATATGGAAAACTCTTTATTTGTCGAGATATCTTCATGAAATTTGGCACGATTTTTTTTATCAAAGCGTCTCCATAATCTCCGAAAATTTTTTTCGCATCGGAACATTATAGCACATACATAGCTGTCATATAACGACGATTAAACTCAAGTTATTTTGACTTTTTTCTTGAGCCAGCAATTTGGAAGTGTGTCTAAATGCCGTGAATTTTATATTTTTTAATACAAAGTTGATATTTATGCTATACAAATTTTAATTTCTTTGCTTTCCCAATAAATTCTTTTAGTCAATGTAGATTTTCTCTTGCATCCTTAATGCCGATTTCTCCCACCTTACTTTCAAAACCGTTTTGTCTTGGTCTGTAAACAATATCTCTCCTGCCTGACATAGATTTTTGTTAAATTTTGTTACGAAATTCTTTGTACTGTTTCACCCTGCAACCATACTTCCTGCTCAACTTCGTTTCGTTCCTTTACTTTTATGCAATTTAATGCCATTTGTAGCGTAATATAAAGGTATGAAAAATGCGTTGATGATGACAACTACAACCACTGTGTGTGCACCTAACAACAATAGCAACAATAATGCGACAATAACTGCATTAACGACATCAAGCGAAAAGATGTTGCCACCCATGTTGACATTGATTGATGATGATTAATAATGTTGCTGTATTTTTTATTGCTTTTTATTTCTGTCACTTGTCACATCACGCAGTTAACAATAATGGCACACACATACTTACACACCCGTTGGCTATGTGGCTCTCACTTCCTTCCTTTCACCATATATTCCTTTAACAGGATGCAATGAATTTGCGGTTTCATTTCCACGCTTAAGTTACGCTTTGCAACCGTTATGCGCCGCGCACGCACACATACATACACATGTATATTATATATTTATGCTATAAATATGCTTTTGGTTTATTGAAAAGTTCTTTGTGGTAAAGTGTTGATTGAAAATTCATTTTTCAGAAATTTATTACCTCAAGATAAATAACGTTCAGTGTTTTGCATGGAAATTTCGCAAGAGCAACCCTGCGCTTTCATAAATGTGGTTATGTATGTAGGTATGCTTGAGCTGTACACGCTATCGTTTAATGTTGATGTTGCCATTCACTTCTACGGTGTTTGTATGTATTATTCGTGCAACACTTTGTTTCACCTGTCACATTAGCGCATACTTTGCGACATTAACGGTATAATGGATTGAAATATCATCGCTGATATTTTTCAACGGTGTAGAAATTTATTATTCATTATTATGTTGCTTGCAGCAACAACAAAATCGTCTAAAAAAATAAAAAAATT
>NW_017536030.1:260416-272541 GCF_001853355.1 Bactrocera latifrons | reverse complement strand
TTTGAGCAAACGCGTTTAAAGTTTTACGACAGATAAGACAGATAGATAGTTCGCTCAACCGGTCTAGTTGCCACGTCACTAAAATTGGCTATAACTTTGAAAGTAATTTAAGTTTTGAAAAATCCTTTTAGGGAGATATTTTTGAATATCAAAACTATAGAACTATGAAAAAAAAAATTCGATTTTGTCAAATTTCCAGACTAGAATACCCCCTCAAGTTTGTCAAAAGTGCCAACCGTCTGCGGTTTTATATTTAAGTGCCGCTTGCTAATGCTATAATTATGACGCTTATGACGCCTACTTTCATGATGCCTTTAAAAAGTTTAAACATTGCCTTAATAAAAAGTTAATATATAATTATACATATATTATATTTTATTCGATAATTATACCACAGCGAAAATTCATATCATAATTATCATCACCAATATTTACATAAACACAATCTTACAATTTACAATAATTGCATATCATAGTATATATTTGTGTAGTGCTGTGCGAAAACAGCTATTAATATCCTTTAAACATTCCTCTCTTGCTTGATAAGCATGTGACACTTGGTTGCGCACGAGCGCACTTTAACATCGCAAACACGATTCAAATGAGTTTTAGACGCTTTCATGCCTGAGACAACTGGGCTGTGGGTGCAGAAGGAGCGTTAGTGGCTGAGTTGACTGTAGTCCAAACGAAGGTTTCTCATTGGTAACGCAGCAGTCTACTGATCTCTATACGCACTTACACAAATTACTTTTAGCTCTTAGTAAGCATTTAGGGAGGTGAGCATCTAACTGCTAAGGTTTTGCTGTTTAGTTTGTGAAACTTAAACTTGTTGTATTTGTATACCTTAAACAAGGTTTATTAGGTTTACCACGAACTTTGGTATACTGAAAAAGAACGGAACAGTTTTCGCGCACACTGTTCAGATCGGACTACTATCACATATATGTAGCTGCCATACAAACTAACCTATCAAAATGAAGTCCCTGTAGGGAAAATCTTCACAAAATTTGGCATGAATTATTTTCTAGAGCAAAGCTACAATATGTACAGAAACTTTTGAGATCGGACCACTATCACATATGGCTGTCATACAAACTGACCTATCAAAATGAAGGCCTTGTATGAAAAACTTTTTTATTTGTAAATATATTTTCACGAAATTTGGCATACACCATTTTCTAGAATAAAGCTACAATATCTGTAGAAATTTTTCAAATTGAACCAGTATAACCTATAGCTGCCATACAAACTAACCTATCAAAATGAAGTCCCTGTACGGAAAACTTTTTTGTTTCAAAACATATCTTCACAAAATTTGGCATGAATTATTTTCTAGAGCAAAGCTATAAAACATACAGAAATTTTTGAGATCAGATCGCTATCACATATGGCTGTCATACAAACTTGCCTATCAAAATGAAGGCCTTCTATGAAAAACTTTTTTATTTGTAAATATATCTTCACGAAATTTGGCATACACTATTTTCTAGAGTAAAACTATAATATATGTAAAAAAATTTCAGATCGGACCACTATAACATATAGCTGTCATACAAGCTGACCTATCAAAATAGAGTCATCATAGGGAAAACTTTTTTATTTGATTAAAATATTTCACGAAACTTTGCATAGATTTTTGTCCAAGGCAAAAGTATAGTCTCTGCACAAAGTGTTTGGATCGGATCACTATATCCTATAGAACTGTCATGCAAACTCGATTAAAATCAAGTTTTTGTGGTAATTTTTTTTTTTTTTTTAATGGAGAATGACATTTTGTAGCATTAATAAATATCAGATTTAATAAGCACACATTTAATCATATTTTGCTAATATCAATTTGTACGCCGCTGTAACACATCACTTGCTCATTTCATTAAAAACCATAACATAAACGTACACATTTGTGATTTATAAAATTTCATCATAACAGAAAGTCATAAACACCACCATACATTTCCCCGCAGAAAACTGTAGTAAACTTATGCACTCACTCAACACTCGCATCTCCGACTAAACGCTCAACTGCAGATTATTACTACTTAACCAACCCCAGTCGATAATGGTCGTATGCCAACAACAGCATCATAATGTCCGTACTCCCAACTGACTGGCAGGTAGAAGCTATGACCCCTGCAGCATACACTACTTATCAACCACTGTTAATGGACTTTTTTGCTATCGCACTTAAAATTTTATATCCATGTAAAATCTTGGTCGCCGATCATAAACACCCCATTGCAATGCTGTTGCATTTGGTGCCATGTTTATCGCATATTCTGAACCATTCGTCTATCCGGCGAGTTAACATCATCGCAGCATGCCAACCATCCATCAGCTCAACGGCTTCCATCGGTTTTTGTCGACCACCTCGTCACTCCGTTGTCAAACGCATACCACCACCCGCACTCGCATTATTGTGTCCACCAACTATACTCTTCACCCAATTGAGCTGCTTGCGCTCTTGCTCTCGCTATAGCAAGTGTACATTTCCATCCAGTTAAGTCCAATCTGCACTTCTCGCTCACATTATATGTACATATGTAATGGTCAACCTTCGGAACATACGCTAGCCATTCGCTTGCAACGCGTTCTTATGACTTGAAGATGCTCTTGATAATAATGCGGCTGATATCAATCACTCCTTTGCTTGTACAGCGCCTGTTGTGCATATGTATGTGAGTTTGGTATTTTCACTTCTTCACTTAATTAATTGTACTATTTAGCGAATTTCGTCATCCGTCGGTGGTTGTCGTTTTAACTTTGTGTCCTTCGCCGTTTCTACTTACTTTTTGTTTCGCTTTTGCAATTAATTTTTGAATGTTGATTCAATTATGGCTCTGTTGCTTGCTTTTGCTTGATAGCCACCCACGGCAAGCAAGTATAATTAATTTATCTGGCTCACTTGTGGACGTCATTTCTCAGTGCGATTCTTCAAAATGGCTACATTTTGGTTGTTTGTACGTTTGTAGCATTAATAAACTTGAGTATCTGAAAATCACTTATCAACGCGCGCGCAATTTGTTGTACGCCAAATTGGATTTTGCTCATTTCAATTGTCTCATTTTGCTATTCTTAATTAAATTACATCTAGTTGGGAGTATACCATACCATGAAATATTAAAGTTAAATTAATGACGTGGTATTAGTCAGATATGCTGAAGATGAAGTTTGACTAACCAAATAGCAAACATAAAATAAAAGGAAATAAATTACTACTTTAAACAAAAATTATATTTTTTTATACTTGTCAGTATGAGTTGGAGCAATTGTACGAGAATTGTACCGTTACCTTGGATAGTAATCCTTGCCAAATTTTGTACCGATATCTTTTCATGAAAAAAAGTTTCTCATATAAAAACTGTAGTCGAGCGGCCATTTTGTGTGGCAGCTATATGCTATAGTGCTGCGATCTGAACAATTTCGTTGGAGATTATAGCATTACTTTGTAAAATATTTTATGCTAAATTTCATAAAGATATCTCGTCAAATAAAAAAGTTTCCCATACAAGATTATGATTTTAACAGTTCTGTTTATATGGCAGCATACGCCAGAGATTATCCATATGGCCTATTTTAACGAATGAGCAGGTGTTTGTAAAAAACATGCCTTATGAAAAGTTTCAGGTGGGACCAGTTCGTCTTATTTTCTTTAAATATTTTTTTGTTTTTTTGAAAATAATTTTTTTAAAGAAATTTTTTTTTGAAAAAATTATTTTTGCTTGTAAAATAATTTTTTGTTGAAATTGTTTTTTAAAATATCTAAATTTTAAAATAATTTTGTTTTAAAGAATTTTTTTTGGAAAATAATTTTTTTTTGTAAAAGAATTTTTTGTTGAAATTGTTTTTTAAAATAACTTATTTTTAAAATAATTTTTTTTTAAATAATTTTGTTTTAAAGAATTTTTTTGGAAAATATTTTTTTTTGTAAAAGAATTTTTTGTTGAAATTGTTTTTTAAAATAACTTATTTTTAAAATATTTTTTTTTTAATAATTTTGTTTTAAAGATTTTTTGTTGAAATTGTTTTTTAAAGTAACTTATTTTTAATAATTTTGTTTTAAAGACTTTTTTTTTAAATAATTTTTTTTGCAAAAGAATTTTTTCTTGAAATTGTTTTTTAAAATAACTTGTTTTTAAAGAATTTTTTTTGGAAAATAATTTTTTGTTGTAAAAGGATTTTTTGTTGAAATTATTTAAAAAAAAAAAATTTTGTAAAAGATTTTTTGCCAACGAATTTTTTGTAAAAGATTTTTTTGACAAAGATTTTTTTTGAAAAATAATTTTTTGCAGAATTTTTTTTTTTAAGTAACTTATTTTTAAAATAATTTAATTTTTAAATCATTTTATTTTTCAGAATTTTTTTTTTTTAATATTTTTTTTTAGAGAAATTATTAATTCAACTCAATTCAATTAATTTTCAATGAAAAGTCAAGCCTAATCAACGCATCAGTTCCCTGAAACACAGCTCTTTCAATATCCAATGTGATACAGAAATGCTTGTATTTTCGGAAGCGAAGTAAGCATAGATTATCTGCAAATTCTATAAACAAGGTGATAATATATTTTTCGACACATATGTACATCATTCAGCTGGATTACTATGACATCCTCTTTGATACTCTACGAATATTAGGGGTTTTTTCGCACCCCCTCAAGTCACCATGAATATATAAACATTGCCTTACGAGCGCAGCATTGCTCATATATGTATGTATGTACATATCTGTAAGCTTGTTTGTTTGTATAGAATTTAGAATATAAATTATTTAAAGCATCAACTCGGTGGAACGGCAGCTCATAAAATTCAAATTTGTGCTTGCTTACGCCACACACATGCAGATAGCCTACAAATCCAACAAACCAACAAAACACGCAGCATACACAACCCTTGCAAACAACATAGCACACGAGCACATTAGCGGCAACGAGTTAAGGCGCATAAAAAGCGTTAAGCCCGGTATGCCAGGATACAGCGGAAATATATGTACATAAGTACCTGTGTATGTGTTGGTGTGTAATGTGCTGTATAAATATGGTCGCCGTGTATTTGTGTCTGCACGCAGGTGTGCATGATATACACATGTATTTAGCAAAGCCTGCTTAACACACTCATACACACACACAGTCTCGTATATACATACATATATATATGTATATATGCGCATGGTTGTAAGCGCCTCTATGGAGAAAGGTGAGCACAATGAATGATTCCAGGTATTTATGTTATACGCTTGCGAAAAATGATGTAGGCAGCTACTTAAGCGCACTCAGACACACACAAGCGCACCTTTAAAAACACATTATACGTAAATTTATATTGAGTTTGCTATCGCTCATTATGATATCCTCTATAGGTAGCAAATGTTGATATCTTTACAAATGTGCTTATATGTGTGTGCTTTGATTATGTGCTTTTATACGGCTAGCTGCACTAATGCCCAATGCCTTGCCACATCCCAACAGCCTATTGAAATATTCATGCGCGTTTTTGCATAGCAACCTCCGTGTATACATATAAATTAGGCATTGCGTTGCAAACTTTTATGCAAAACAGAGTTGCGCTGTTGTTCAATTTACATAATATTACCTGTGCTGCGCTGGATGCGGATTTTGATCAGCTAAAATGTGAAATTAAACATATGGTATTGGAAATAAATTTAAAAAAATATACATAATTGCTTTTGTAACGAAATGTTAGCGGTAAAGTAATTAGTAATCAATTTTTTTGGAATTTTTTAGTAAATATTTTTTAGCGATGTACATACGTACACACATATCTACATATGTATATTGGTATAAATTATTCTGGCAACAAATTTCACAAATTCAAATAATGTGTTGCTGTATAAGAGGAATTATATTACCAATTATTTATAATTTCTTTAGATAAAAAAATATTTTTGATATATTAATGTAATAAGTTGCAGTGTTTGGTATTTTTATGGCAAACACATGATTCGTGTCATATTTCACAATATAATTTATGGAAAATTAAATTTTTAGTTTAAAGAAATATTTGCAGAGTTCAAATTTGAATAAAAAAAATGCACTGCAGCTAGTGTAGCTTTCGCTGAAGCATTTCTTGTAGCATGAAGGAGTACAAACAGATGGTTTTCTTGATTTTGAATTGGCAAGTTGTATGACAGCTATGCATATGTTATATGGTCCGATCCGAATAATTTGTTCAGAAATTATAGCATTTCTCTGGACAATAATTCATACCAAGTCAGGTGAAAATAGGTCTTAAAATGCAAAAGTTATCCATACCAGAATTTGATTTCGATAGGTTAGTCTGTGCGGCAGCTCTATGCTATATTATTCTGATGTGAACAATTTCTTCACAGATTGTAGGGTTGCCATGGATAATAATCTCTACTAAATTTTGTGAAGGTAGCTCTTCAAATACAGAGATCTTCTCTATAGGAACTTGATTTTTAGGGGGGCCTGTAGCCGAATGTATGTACATATATTAATTTTAAGTTTGCATCAGTATGCTGACCATCATCAGCTGTTTTGTGTCATCAAGTTCCTTTTTTCGCATGCTGTCAGAGTTACTTACGCGAAAATGGATTTGCCAAAGCGCGCCGCTTTGCCTTGAGCCTTGCGTTAACGCACTCGCAACGCCAAGTATTTTATGCTGAGAGAGAGCAGTAACTATATTTGTTTTATAAAGAGCATATTTTCAGCGCTGTCAAAAGAACACCAGCAACCATGCGACCCACCACACATACATGAACACACACACACACACACACACGATCTTACGCCTGCTTGTCTGCGCGCTTATTTGTTTGAGCAAAGAGTTATTTGCTGCCAAGCAATTTGCATATTAATTATTTAAGAGAATTTTGATTAAAAAACATACATATCTACACGAGGCGCATGCACACGTGTAGGTTTGTCGACAAGTCACCAAGTTTGTTGTGTCAGCGGCTGACGGGTTAACTGTGTACGTGGCGCAACAGTCTGACCGACTGACTGATTTGTTGGCTTTTCGTACACGTTTTTGCCTGTTGTCCTCTTTCGACGACTTAAAGCCCATTTTGGGGCATTCGCAGCATATTTTCGCTATTTTAATATGCCTTTCGTTATACGCACAGCGACCTCTTTAGTTATTTATATTTGAAAACGAACGGATGGTCCTTTCATGTTCATGCTGTGGACAAATATGCTTACATATTTCTTTATTCATGTGTGCGCTTAGTACTTTCCAACTGTGTATAAGGATTGCCTCAAAACGCGACAAGACAAATTGTGCAGGATTTGCATAGAAGGATTGCTCTCTTTATATTCTGAAACGTCAGAGATATATACACACCTGCTCAAAATAATAGTTACACGATAAAACTTAGTACTCTCAACGGTTTAACAAAATTTGTATGGGCTGTATGCGACAAGTTATGCTGTAGGTTTAATTTCGATAATATGGCATCGCCATAATGCGTGTGTCAGTTTTGCGTGAATTCTCAGAAAATAAAATTGCTCAATATAATAGTTACAAGTAAGTGAACTTAGCTTTTTGGTAAAACAATATTAATTTTATCCAGTTTTTCAAGTTTTTTTTTATCTGAATTGGTAAGTTTTCTTTCATTAAAGCTTAAAATGCTGCAGACAAATAAAATTATTTTTTAATCAGATGGGTCGGAAGTCACATTGCACTATTGAAGAAGCCGGCTGGTTTCAAACCTCAGAAAGTAAGAAAAAACGAAAATCGCTTCGGGAAATTGGGAAATTAATGGAAAGATCTCATAATTTTGTTAAAACTGCTTTAGAGCGAAAATCTAGTAGGGAGACGCGTGGAAGGCCACAAAAAACGAGCACAGTTCTTGATCGCCACATTGTAACTATTTGTAAAAAGGACCAATTCAAGTCGTCGAAGGTGATAGCAGCAGAAATTGGAAATGTAGTAAGTGCCCAAACAGTTCGCAGGCGTTTGCAAAATTCTAAACTACCAGGACGTATAGCCAGTACAGTTCCATTAATGCGATCAAAAAATTTAGATATGAGGTTAAATTTTGCAAAAAGTCTTATAGATTGGTCAGGACCTGAGGCAACAAAAAATTGGAGAAACATCTTATGGAGCGATGAAACGAAAGTAAATTTGTTTGGAAACGATTCTGAGAGAAATGTGCGTCGTTCAAAAGGAAAGGAATTTCACGATCGATTCACAAAAAAACAAAAAAAAAAAACAAAAAAACAAAAAAAAACTGTGAAGCATGGAGGTGGAAACGTCATGGTGTGGGAATGTTTTTCTTGGTATGGAGTAGGTCCTATATACCGGACAACTAACAAAATGGCAGCGTCGGAGTACAAGGAAATACTTGAAAATGTCATGATACCCAATGCTGAAGAAAACTTACAATTACGTTGGGTATATCAGCAAGATAATGACCCCAAACTGGTTAAAAAATATTTTGAAGATAATAATGTTAAGTGAAGTGGCCAGGCCAGTCTCCGGATTTAAATCCAATAGAAAACCTATGGGGAGAACTAAAAAAAATGTGGCGAGTCAATCTTTCTAAAACAAAGACCAGTTATGGGAGTGCATACAAAAAACTTAGTATGAGATACCTAAAGAAACCTCTCAGACTTCAATCAGTAATGTGCCCAAACGAATAAATAAAGTAATTCACAATAAGGGTGGATATACTGGCTATTAAATGAGTAATGTTAAATATACAACAAAACTGTTTTATCATAATTTGTTTTTCCAAAATAATTGTCTTATTAAAAGTGTACCTATTATTTTGAGCAAGTTTATTTTAGCTATGAAATGTTTTTGGATCTACATTTGTTTGTTTTGCTTTTTTTTTTAAATGTAGTGTATTTAAATAAGCTTGTAAATATTTGAAAAATATATGTACGTTTGCGTTTTTCTTAAAATTTAAATATAGCTTTTTATTCATGAGCTTTACTTGAAAAAGTATTGTGTAACTATTATTTTGAGCAGTTGTGTACGTACATATACATATACTGTATATGCTTTGCGACGTTGGATGTTACAAACAGCATGACAAAAATATATGCCCTGTTCAATGCATAACAAAAAGACTACATAAATTTTTAACCGCGAAGGCTGGGCAGTCAGTATATATATACATATATTTTTGTTAAAAATATGTTTAGTGGTAAATTATATCATTCAATTGATAAACTATCAGCGACATACGCTCCCTGTTGGAAAATTGTCAAAATAACAATTGCGGTGAATCAAGTTGCTGAGTTGATTGTTTGTTTTTGTGTTGGTTTTATGGTTATGCCAACAATGCTAGGCAATGCACTTGTGTTAAATATCGGGAGTGTATTTTGCCGGAAAATATCTACTATCTATTTGCCAGTATTCTGAAAATATACCACACTCAAGAGCACACACACATATGTACTTATATGCATATGTGTAACTAATTGTATATACTCATATAAACACACCTAACAACAACAAAAAGCCACAGTGTAAGCAATGAAATAATTTGCATAGAAAAGTTTTGTTGCGAGTGGGTTTGAGATTTGAATGAAATAAAAAATGTGGTTTCTGTATATAAAAAAAGGTGAGTGATAAGAGCGCAAATGTGCATATCTAAATATTCACGAAATTTACACATTTTATAAAGCAAAGTTGGGGCGATTTATCGCAACAATGCAAGCTCTGTATAAANAAAAAAAAAAATGTGAAGCATGGAGGTGGAAACGTCATGGTGTGGGAATGTTTTTCTTGGTATGGAGTAGGTCCTATATACCGGACAACTAACAAAATGACAGCGTCGGAGTACAAGGAAGTACTTGAAAATGTCATAATACCCTATGCTGAAGAAAACTTACCATTACGTTGGGTATATCAGCAAGATAATGACCCCAAACTGGTTAAAAAATATTTTGAAGCTAATAACACAACATTTTGAAGCGGCCAAGCCAATCCCCGGATTTAAATTATATAGAAAACCTATGAGGAGAACTAAAAAAAATTTGGCGTTTGACCAGTTATGGGAGTGCATACAAAAAACTTGGTATGAGTGTACCTATTATTTTGAGCAATTTTATTTTAGCTATCAAATTTTTTTGGATCTACATTTGTTTGTTTTGCTTTTTTTTTTAAATGAATTTTATTTAAATAAGCTTGTAAATATTTGAAAATATAAGTACGTTTGCGTTTTTCTTAAAAATTTAAATACAACTTTTTATTCATGAGTTTTACTTGAAAAAGTATTGTGTAACTATTATTTTGAGCAGGTGTGTATATATACCGTACATATGTATATTTGATTAGCATGTTGAGCTTAGTCGGTTTACGTTTACGTTTTCGAGATATCGATCTGAAAATTTCCACACATTCTTCCCAACTAAAGAAGCTGCTCGTTTGTCGAAATCGTTTATGTGGGACCACTATAAACTATAGCTGCCCTACAAACTGACCAATCAAAATATAGCCCTGGTGCAGAAAACTTTAGTTTTTGCAGAGATATTTTCACGAAATTTTACGCAGATTTTTGTTCAAAATTATACTATAATCGCCGCAGAAATTATTCAGATCGGACAAATAAGACAAATAGCTGTCATACAAACTGACCAATCAAAAGACAGTTTTTATATGGAAAACTTCTATATTTGAAAAGGTATCTTCACAATTTTTTGTATGTATTATTATGCAAAGTAATCCTACAATCTCTGCTCAAATTGTTCAGATCAGACCAATATTACATATAGCTGTCATACACACTGAATCATCATCAATCAAATTACAGTTCTCATATGAAAAACTTTTGTATTTGGAGAGATATCTTCACGAAACTTGACGTGGATTGTTGATCAAAGCAACGCTACAATCTTCCAAAGAAATCTTCAGATCGGACTTCTAAAGCATATAGCTGTCATATAAACTATCCGTTCCAAATAAAACAAAAAAAAAATTTTTTTTTATAACATTTTCTTAACACGATTTGACGCTGGCTGGCTGCCTTCTGGCTATTCAAGTGTTTTTTTTTTTTTTTTTTTTTTTTTTTTTTTTTTTTTTTTTTTTTATGTTATGAAGCTTTGAAATCATGCCTTTGGTTGAAATTTAAATATTAATCGAAAGTTGTGCCTTTGTAAATAGACAGCGCCACTGCATCGTAATTATTTTTATAACTGCTGAGCCAATTTCACATACTATAAAAAAAAAAAAAAAAATCACGGTTTGCATAAGTTATAAACAAGCATCCATCCTTGCCATATTAACACATTGACTGCCTGCTTGTCTGCCTGCCTTCCTTGCAGCTCATCTAATTTTTCTTTATGTACTTATGTATGTATGTATGTCTGCCGCTAGTTATCATCTAGTTAGTGCAATAATATTATCATAGACATGCAAATGTCTCGTAAGATAATCTATGCAAAATCCATGCAACCCATTTCCAATCTCTCTTCCTGCTGAAGCTGTCTGACAGCTCCTTTGCCACCACTCCAAACTCCCGTGTTTTCCTGCTCAGTTCGTCGTTAATTTGAAAACTCTATCGCCTTTCGTAGTCTCTCGTCCGCCCGCTGTTTGTCAGCTGTCAGACAAGCACACATTGAAGTTGAAAGGTGTCAACTTTGTGGACTTGCCATGCTCACAGCATAATCTAATGCTAAGCAGTCTGTTGGCGCCTACATTGGCGACGCTGTGCCAATGCTTATGCCTTCTTCTTGTTAGTTGTTGTGCTTCTATTGCTTTGACTGTCACTCTTCCGCTTATAAGACAGCTCATAATATGCCTTTCTTTTTGTTTTTTTTTTTTGCGTTTCTGCCTTTTTGTTGTTGCTGCGTTTTGATTTTATGACCGCTGTCGGTTATTCATATTCCCGATCGCAGAGTATCCGATTATCGTTGTTGTGTCTACATCTTCATCTATGTCACAGTCACTGGTGTCATAAATAATAAGAAGTCTTAATACAACAGTACATTTCTACAACAATTGAGGTGATGGTACAACAACTACAACGAATGTCGCAGAACATTTTTCTTTCACTTTATGGAAAATTGGTAAAATTATTATGATTTTATTTGCAACTTCGCGGTGTCGCTTGTCCAATTTTAACGTTGGATTTTTTGATATACTTACTTTTAATTTGAATCTGGAAAAAATATATATAATTTCAAATAAAAATTTATATT
>NW_017536030.1:241399-259921 GCF_001853355.1 Bactrocera latifrons | reverse complement strand
TTATTTATTTTTTTTTGAAAGAGGCATCCTCAGACTAACTCCACAGAACGCTTGAAAATGATAAAAAGAAAACAAATGGAATCATACCAGAAGAATTCAATCACAAACGATAGATAAAATGATAGAAATGAAAGGAAACAGAATTTATGATCGATCTGTGGTCGAGAAAAAGAAGAGGGGACGAGTTTCTAAGTGTTAAGACTAGTTTTTCACGATTGCCGGCAAAACCAGCCGTTCTATTGAAAAACACTATATGGCAATGTTGTAGGTATTGAATGGTTCTATAACTTTTCTATAAAGACCTTTTTCACATAACCTCAAAATTTATGTGAAAATTGTAAATTAACAAATTTTTTGGATTTTTTGGATTTTTTGGTTGCTTCCAAGAAATTTGGCCTTAACTTGCCTTCTTTTGTTCTAAATCACTGTATTTGCTAATCTACAGTGTTGTAATTATATAATATAGGCAACTGTACTCCAACATTACTAAAAAAATTGTGAAACAAAAATTCGAAATTTCCATCATTTGCTCTTCCATGTAAAACTACATTTTCTGGCTAAAACCTACGTTGAGTTCAACAAATTTTCTAACCCCCACAAGCTCAAACTACTGCCAAAGTTCAATATATATTAATTCTAACTGAAAATTATTACAGTTAATTTGCGTATCATATGCTTTCTATAAGATACATTTTTCCATCTAAATGGAAACGAGCTGCTCTTTAGAATTCAATGCATTTTTCGAAACTCCATTATGCAAAATTCCAATGAAAATCATAATGAACTCGGTTTGTGTACACTGTGAATATGCATTTTACACCTGCTGAGCTGTTGAACAAATAACAGTGAGCAACAACAATTTTTATGTGCCTTTTCGAGTAAACTGTTCAATGCAATAGCATGTGTAGAGTTTCTAAAAACACAGAGTGACTAATATTTTCCAAAAGCAGCCGTATTTGTTATCCAAGTGCAAGTGTTTGTTTTTATGTAAGTGTATGCTTATGTCTATAATATTTAACTATTTTTGGCGCGCATATTTTCGAAAATGTTGAAGATACTGCGCTCGAAAGCAACAAATACTAATTTTATACCCTAAGCGCGATGTATTAAGTTAGCCGTGTACTTTTATAGGATTAGTGCCTAGATGTTTGAAATATCGTTCTAAAATTTTGCACACGTGCTTTTATTCCCAAGAAAGTGCTATATTGTCCAAACCGTCGTTTTCGGATCCCTATAGCATATATGTAGCTGCCATACAAACTGAACAACCAAGTGCTTGTATGGAAAAATTTTATAGTTCACGAGGTATCTTCACGAAATTTGGCATGAATTATTTTCTAAAGAAACGCTGAAATACCTAAAGAAATTTTCTAAATCTGATTACTATAACATATAGCTGCCATACAAAAAGAAGGATTAAATTTATGTCCTTATATAGAAAAATTTTTTATTTGACGAGATATCTTCTAGAAATTTGCCATGGATTATTGACTGCGTATGTGGTGCAAGCTCCGCAGAAATTGTTCAAATCGGATTATTAAATCATATAACTGCCGTACAAACTGAACGATCTGAATACAGTTCCTGTATGGAAAATTTTTTTATTTGAAAAGATATTTACACGAAATTTAGCATAATTTATTATTTCCAGTGTTTCTACATTCTCCGAAGAAATGGTTCCGATCGGACTACTATAGTATTTAGTTGCCATACAAACTGACTAATCAAAAGCAAAATAAATATCATGTGCTTTTATCATACACCTTTTTGCTATAAAAATGCAACTGTTAAAGGTATTATATCGTCTGTGTAACGAAAGTTAAAATTTTTGTTTTTATTTTGTTGGTGTTGGTGTTGTTGTTTTTATATTGCCCGAACACTATATATAATATATTCCTGGCTCATATTTTTGATGCATATAAAGTATACATTATTAGAATTTACCGCTTGAAAGCGTAATTAAAAACAACTACGTTTGTTTGTGAAAAATCCTAACTTTTATAATAAAATATACAAAACAAAATTTGCAGTTAAAATAGTGTTGCAGATCAAATGCAACGCCCGAAACTCTTCCATTTGCATACCAAATTCCAACACAAGCACCAAATGTGTACCACTTCATGTTCTATTAGTCGCTTGATTGACCCGCTGGCTGTCTGTCCACCACACTATTCACTGCTAGTCATCCATTAGACATACGTACGCTCTCACTAACAAGCCGTCAACTAATGCTTGCATTGTAGCTGCGTAATATATTTGCTGTTTGTCTGCGTATTTGCCCGCTGGTGGATTACCGTTTGTACTTGTGAAAATATACAGGTGTGGCAGAATATTTTTAAAAGCACAAAAATAATAGCAAAAACAGCCAAAAATAAAGCACATTTAAAATGAAAAATAATAATAATAAGAGACTACTTAAATACAGCGTACGATTTGCGCATACATACATACATACATACACATAACCAATATAATAACCACACATACTCGATATAATATTTGTGCATGCAGCCGTTGTTAAATTGAAAATTTCGAAAAAATATTTCTCGCGGCAACAAAAAACACAACAACAATAAAATGAGCAGCAACAATGTGCTCTCTCAGTTGCACACGTAAAATATTAAAAATAAAATTTCTGCTTTCGTAAATATCTACGTGAATAAAAGTGATGAAAATGATTTCAAAGCGAATAATATTTATAAATAGATCAAGGTGTTGATTATTCAGCGATTTATGCCGAGCCAACAAATGCTCTGTGGCAAAAGCTAAAGGTGTTGCTGCTGTTGCGTTCGGTTTTGCGCTGTTTTTCGAGAGGAAAGGGGGGTGAAACAAATCAGAAATTCGCACTTCATAGCGATTTTGGTTTCAATATTTCTATGGGTGGAAATTGCTTGCAGTCATTTACTACTTTTTTTTAGTTTTTTGCTGATACTATGATTTCTCTTATTTATCACTTTTTTGCGCTTAAGAGATTGTATACAGTTAGAAGACCGAAAACAGCAGATTTTTCGAATTTTTTTCTGAGAAAACTTTTAAGTTTATTGTTCCAAAAACATATTATGGTATTTTGAGACTTAGTAATAGTAAAAATATTTATTTGTAGCGGAACTAAAATTAATCTCGGGGAGCTCCACTCAAAAAGACCTTTTGCGGTAATCGCTATATCTCTGAACTGGATGCTCTGAAATTAAAAAACCAAAGAGATTTCGTTATAGTACTATTAAATATAGTATCTAATCGAAGGAATAAGCAAAATAACAATTTTTGACAAAATTAATTTAAATCCAAAAACAAAACGAAGATTCACTCAAAACCTAGATTTTAAGCAACAAGCTGACCTATCGAAAACATTCTTTTTTTCTTTTGTAAAAAAATCCGAATTTTGGGTATTTTTTTGACGCGATAAAAAAAATCAAAAATTATTTTGACTATCCCTTTTTTACATGCTTTTTGGTGATATTCTAAGAATACAAAACATAAATAATATAAGAAAAAAATTAAATTTTAAAAACTGCAGGTCGGCGAAGTAGAGACTGATGAAACAATGGCTTGTCCTGGTGTGCAGGATAGAAATACTTTTCGCGACCTAAAATAAAAATTTATGCGAAATCCGTGAAGAGTAAAAGTTTAGTTATCGCACTGCGAAACGTTTTTGAAAAAAATGTCTGTTTCACAAAATGGTGGAGGTTTGACAAAAAAAAAAAAACGTTTCTTAGTTCGTAAAAAAAGTGTTCTTTCGAAAGCTCTTCGTAGGGCGATACTATAAAGTATAAGAAAGCGCTGTGTAAAATTTCATGTGAATCGGTTGAGTAGAACTTGAGATATCACGCACACCGTTTCTAGAAAAGTAGTTATGAGAAAAACGAGTTTAAAGCTATGACCCGGCTGCGAAAGTAATTTGAATTTCGAGAAATCCTCTTATTAATATTTTCTTGAAGGTTTATACCATAAAAATGTGCACAAAAAAATAGATTTTTTCGAATTTCTAATTTCGATTTGAGTACATTAAGATTGAATAATTGAAAAAGGCAGTTTTACCTTACGCACAGCTGGCTACTGGTTTAACTATCGGCTCGATTAACGAAAGGCTCAATTAGCGATCAGCTTTTTGATTTGCTTGTGTCCTTAATTGTGCAGTTTTTGTAATGATTTCAATTCAACTCAATGACCACAACCAACTGCACAGCCGGGACAACAACCCCTTACTTAAATACAGTGAAATTGAGTACAACCTTAGGGTTAACCGCACTGAAATATACAGCATGGACACCAACCCGCATATATGTCTTCCAGTTTCCCATTACAACTCCAGTTGTAGGTAAATCGATCTAAATTGGCGGTTTAGTTGAACAAATGTCAATTAACGCCTGTGTGAAAAGACTATAAGTATAGACCGACCATTTGCTAATTTACTTAATTAGGAGGCTCTCTATTAGCACTACTACGATCAGCATAAGTACTCACATCTATAAAATAATCAGGCAAGCTGATTCATATTCATTCTCGGAACTGAATAGTTTGCTGATTATACTACTAATTTAGGGTAATTTAAAAATATCCCACTTTCAGACCACTCACTAAGTAAAAATAACTTTCAATTCATCCATTGCTGTCTGGATGATATACGACATGAGTATTTACCGCGGCTGCTAATACATACTAAAGTCGCCGCGCCAATATGCCATCATTTGCTTAGTTCGCCCTAACAACCGATTTGGAACCCCTGCCAAAACAACTGCTATGTATTTGTGTGGTGCGCGCTTAATTTAATTAAAACGCCACCAATGGGTAACCAACAATGCGCGATATGCGGCTGGTGGAGGGGCCATTGCAAAGGTCAATTTATTTGTCAATGCGCCGCACAGACAAACAACCACAATTGAACATATAATAATAAAAACACATACATTTATAAATGGATGTGTCTATATGTATATATATATACATATATGTCTATATGTAAATATACACATATTTATATATAATGCAGCAAAATACGTAGAAGCGCTGAAAATGCGCGCCGGCAATCAGCATAAATGCTTTTAAATGGATTATTGCCGTGATTATTCTTTTGCAGTTTACTTTTTACTGCTTTTTGGTACTCCCTGCCGCCACTGCTTGCTCTACATGCTGTGCTTTCCCAGAAACTTCATTTATTAAATGTTCGAAATTTTAGTTTCGGGTGTTGATTGCGCAATTTATTGCCCTCGAATGCAAGTTAGTTGAACTTACTCGCTGACAGGCTGCCTGGCTCGCTGGCTGGCTGGCTGGCAATACACAAGTAGAGGGTGTTATGCAAATATATAATTGGGAACGAAATTTAAAATTGGTGGTGTGCAAAGTAGTGCCGCCACCTATTTATACACGTATGCCACCAATTGCATACTTACTGTTAGAAATATTATTCTGCATATTTTCGGTGCAGTTCGTTATCAAATAGTGTGACCAAAATGTGTAAAAGTTGCCTACTCAAACATGTTTGCTTTCATTTTCCAAAAGAAAAAAAAAAATCGATTTGCGACACTTTTTTATCACTATATAATGTTTTAAATGTTTACACAGTTTAGCAAATATTAGCTGTAGTTGCCGACAAATTGCACAACAACAATATCAACACAATTTTAAGCAGTGGAGCCGGCATGCGGTGCGGATGAGCAACTGTAACCTATGTAAGCAAGCAAATCACGTTTAAATGACTTGTATGACGGGAAATAAATTAAAGTAGCTTAAATGCATTAATAACAAGTACAAAACTTTTGCTTCGGCTGCAACCAAGATATAATACTCTTCAGAAATACATTTTTTTCATTCACTTTGTATGGCAGCTATAAGCTATAGTGGTCCGATCTGATTTATTTCTTCAGAGATTGCACTGCGAACTTAGACAACAATACCTGCCAAATTTCGTAATGAAAACTCGTCAAGTACAAAAGTTTTCCATACAGAGACTATATTTTGATTGTTCAGTTTGTATGGCAGCTATATGCTATAGTAAACCGATTTGAATAATTTTTTCGCAGATTGTACGGTTGTCTTGGTTAATAATCAGCACTAAATTTCGTGAAGGTATCTTGCAAAATACGAAAGTTTTCTCTACAAGGGCTTGATTTTGGACGATGAGTTTGTGTGGTAGCTATATGTTATAGTGGTCCGATCTGTATGATTTAATGGGACATTATACCGTTGCTTTTGACAATAATCCATGTCAAAAGTCGTGAAGATATCACATGAAGTACAAAACTTTTCCAAACAAGCACTTCATTGTCAGCCCTCAGTAAAGAACTCTTAAGGAAGAGTAACATTTATGGCAACTGATCAGCTCTTTGAGAAGAAAATAATACGTGCAAAGTTCCAGCTCGATATCTCTAAAACTGTGGGCATGACTCATTCGACTCATGCGTCAACATTTAAGTTAATAGATTTTCTTTTAAAAAAAAGCTAAAGCTTTTTATTGAATTTAATTAAATAAGATTGTTTAATTAAGAACTTCACTAGCCTTTGCGTGCTATTGTATTATAAAGCAAACGTGTCATTTGCATTTTGATTTAAGTTTTCATTTCTTAATAACAAAATAAACTCACAAAGCAATATCTCCACTCAACAAAATACATAGGTATATACGTTAGGGTGGTTCAGGAAATGTTTTGCATAAGACTTCTCAATTCGCATCTTATTCTTGAATATCTAGTTCTTCAACTTCATTTTGGCTCAATACGCCTTGAGGCTGTAAAAACTTTGACCCTATTGTCTCTTAACGCCACTAGTGCGGCGTGTGCTGACGAAATCATACAATCCTACTTCTGGTAGCCCACCTTAGTATATTATCGTCTCTCATATGCACTTGTTTGCTTATCTTTCACTCACAACAACAGATGATGCTATGATAATTTTTAATTAAGTCACTGCTGTTTTTATCACTCCTGCAACGCAACAACAAGAAAGTGCATCAATCATTTGCATGCAAGACGAGTTCCAAACAACAACCGCGCAGCAATATGTCTGATATTGCAAATATATACATATATTTGTGTATGTGTGTGCCTTTAAGGAAAAGTAACATTTAACTTTGATAGATATTGTGTGCATGCTCGAACTTTGTAAGTCAGAGTTTACATAATTTTGTTTATTTAATATCTGTATATATATAATATATTACGAAGTTCAAGTTGATTATAACTTGAGTATAACATATAGATTTTTTGACGTGTTTTGTATTGCAGTTTTTTTTTATGTACTTTCTTGTTTTTTCATGTATTTTTCATTCGATTTTGTCGGTTTGCTAAAGGTCTCAAGAAAAATGCTGATTTTGGCCGATCAGCTTGTATGACAGCTGTATGCTATAGTGGTCCGATCTGAACGATTTGTTGGGATATAGCACCGTTGCCTTGGAGAATAATCTATGCCAAATTTCGTGCATATAGTTTGTCAAATAAAAAAGTTTTTCATACAATTACTTGATTTTGATTGGACAGTTTGTATGACAGCCATATGCTATGTAGGTCCGATCTGAACGATTTATAGGCAGATTGTGGCATATGATTAAGCAATTATCTGTACCAAATATCGTAAAGAAATATTTTGTAATAAAAAAGTTTTCCCACACAAGAATCAGTGTCCATGGCTGTTTGAATAGTATGTAAAAGTACAGCCTTTACGGTTTGCACATACATGTACATATATATATTCTTGTATACTCCATTACTCATGATTTTTTCATTCAAATTTAATAATGCAATTTATATACAGTCATATTCATCTTTCATTGAACCGTTGCTGCACTTTGTGCCCAACGATCACCCCGCAACAAGTAAAATTATTTCATATTTCCTCTTACAACAGCATATGTGTAGACGTTGTATGTTTTGATAGCAGCCTAGCCGGTGCGGGTGACAAAACGTAATAAAAGTCAATTAAACTCAATCAAATTTCATTTAGATCGAGGCCAGTCAGGGTGATTACTTGCTAGCGTACTTACTTCATAATGGATGTGTTTTTGAGATGCGCGCCGTATGCTTCTTGACACTCATACACGGATAGTTAAAAAGTATGTGTGTATGCGTATGATTAATTTAATAATATTTTCCGCGCGCCTGTAATTGCCTGCTTTACTGAGAATACTCGTAAGAGTACCTATGCGTAATTTCCATGCATTGACGTATGAAGTGATATGGATCCCAGCTGGTTTATAAATTTCGTTCAAGTATACTTTGTTATGTATATGTGTGTATGTATTTATAATGGGTATTTAGGGTTTAAGTTTAATTAATGTAATATTATTTATTGCCAAAAGATTTATCAGATTTATGGGTATGTGAAAATAAATTTTGCTTGTTATTATGAGCTATTTATTTAATGCATTAACCAGTTACTCAATTCATAATTTTTCAATCGCTATTCGATGTCCCTTTCACGGAAAAAGCGATTATTATGACATTAGACTCATGGGAAAGCACTAAACACTTAACTAAACGATGTTGAGTTGAGTTGAACTTAGTTGAGTTGGCTTGAATCCATTCGATTCAAGTGGAGTTGAGTTGGGTTGAATTGATATGAATCTAATTGAGTTGGGTTGAGTTGAATTGATTTGAGTTGAGTTGAGTTGAGTTGTATTGAGTCTAGTTCAGTTAAGTTGAGTTGAATTGAATTGAATCTAGTTGAGTTGTCTTGGGTTGAATTGATGTGAATCTTATTGAGTTGGGTTGAGTTGAGTTGTGTTGTATTGAGTCTAGTTCAGTTGAGTTGAGTTGAATTGAATTGAATCTAGTTGAGTTGTGTTGGGTTGAATTGATGTGAATCTTATTGAGTTGGGTTGAGTTGAGTTGAATTGATTCGAATTTCGAATTTTTTGTGGCGTTATGTTGGTACTCATGTCTATCACTTATGCCGACAAGCTCGGCCATTTTGAATGTTCATTTAATTGTTGACAGCTGCTTTGCTTGCAAGTGTTTTGGATCGTCTTCGATTTTTACCTATTCAAAAAAATGGATCAAAGAACCTGTATCAAATTCGAATGTTGACTGTGGCATACGGAGAAGCTACCTTGGACCAAAGCAACGTTTATCGGTGGTACAAAATGTTCTCAGAAGGCCAAGAAGATGTGATAACAAAAAAAATTATTTTTTGAAGTGCTTCGAAGATTGGAAAAACCGTTAGCACAAGTGTATAATATCTCATGGGGATTACTTCGAAGGAGACAAAATAGAATGAATTTATTCATGAATAAATAAATAATTTTTGAAAAAACATAAAATTCGCGATATTTTTTGAACACACCTCGTATATACATCTGGTTATATATACATACATACATATATTCAGCAAAGCGTTGCACACCTTTTGAATTAAAAAAAAAAGGAAAAAATGCAACTCCCCTATGATTTTCCTTGAAAAAATTGTTATTGAACCGTTTTATATTATAAAGCATTAGATTAACGATTTGTGGCAAACTGCACCCATCAAACATAGATTTGTGGTAGCGGGAAATGATATCCTTTATGCCAGCAGAGTTTTTCTGTTTATTTTGATTTTTTGTTTGTCTTATTTTGTTTTTTTTTTTTAGGTAAACCGAACTTATTCCATTAGTAGGTAATATACGATTTAAATGTGCCTTTTTATTGCCTTTTCTACACGCTGACTGTGTACACAGCAACCAAACCCCTTAAGCTCTTAAAGATGACATTTTGATCTCTTTTGATTTCCCATGAGGCTGTGAGCGCGCTGTCTATGTACAGGGTTATGGTGTCGACTGTCAGCTGGCGATACAGGCACACACACACACACACATTTGTCGGATGTAGCTGAAATTTGGCAGCAAAGTTATATTTCATTGCGTTCGCGGCAGACAGTGTCCTAGCTTCAAGTTTTGTCACTCCCAATGGCGGTGTCATTGTATATGTCGTGTGTGACAACTGATTTCCTGTGCTCTATGCGCGCTATTCATGACTCGAATGTCGGTATGAATTTGCGTTGATTGCATTCTCAGTTTCGTCATAAACATGTGGTTGGCTGCCGGCATGTTTTGGGCCTTTATTGCTTCTTTATATCGGGTTGTTGTGTGCGGCTTCAATCTGTCACTCAGGATGCTGCTATCAAGCGCAGACGCCAACACCGTTATTACACCCTACAGACACAACAATAAACACACACAAACACACACAGGCAAACATAAGTTCAACGCAAAAATAATGACTTGTTTTGTTGGCGCGTTCTGTGTTTGATATTTTACTAGACTTGATGCGCCGATACAGCTACATAGCACATACAAATGTATATACATACATATGTAGCTCTGTATAAACTAGAATTTGTATGATTTTTGCGGATATAGTTAGATTTTAGGAGACAACTAGATATGCTGCGCTAACACTGCACTTGTCGCGTTGGAATTATTAGAAAATCTAGTGCTTGCTCACATGTCGCATTTTATTGTACGCGCCAAAAGGCAAGCGCGCGCCTAGAACAACACCTCCGTACAGCCGTTTCGTTGCAGTTATGTGCTTAATTTCGCACTCGTATGTGCTCAAAGGCATGCGCTTTTCGTGTAGGTATGTGTGAGCTCGCATATCCTGACAGCAAATGCTAGCCTTTCTACTCTCATATCGCAAAGATTTTTAATAATTGTTTCAGCACTTGTTGCTGAGGCAATAACGTGAAATTTATGCTGAGCTGGGCAGGCGATATGGGTGCTGCCTTCAGTTCCGCATTTTTTTTTAGCATTTTTTACTGGAATTCTGTGTGCCTCTCTTGTTTCACTGACAGTTGTGCGTCTATGATAGCGATTATATGTCGGCAGCAGTACCTCAGTGTATAAATCTACGCGAGTCTGCAATCCCTGCAGTATTTGCAAATTGAGTTATTTATAGTGAAATCTTACGGAAGCAAGTAGTGTGTGTGTGTGTGTGTGCATGATAAAAGTCATACAAATGTAAGGAAAGGGATATTAAATTTCCGTTGAAATATTCGCGTTGATAAGCGATATAATATGTGCAGACTTTTGATAGTAAGTAGTGAGCGATATATATTTACTTGTAAACAACTACGCACCGCGTTATCGTTATTTTTTTGTATTTATTAGTATTATTCTTTAAATAAGTCGTATGTAGCAGAAATACTAATAAAGTTGAGAAACTAAGAGCGCCTCGTAAGCCAACGCAAAGAGGTTATATTCCGCCAAGGTTGGATTTCAATACTTACTTTCCTTTGTGAATAACCTTCACATGTGATTAGAGAAGATAGTTAGTAGGGGAGGATGATACTATCTAAAACTGAGTTCATTGGACAGTGTCCAATCTATTTTAAACCGAGAAGAAAATAGTAACACCCATCACAGTTGGGACGAAATTATACTCCGGGGTTTTTGCTATCTCCCTCTCTATCCATCTAACAAACTCAGTTAGCATCTTTAAAGCTTACTTTTTGTTAGATATTAAAGTAGAATCAAAATTCTATTTTTTATATATATTTTTTCTTTCTTAAAATCTTTGTGCCTACGCTGTCTATATTTACAACGAAATCTATTGTTTTCGTTTAACAACTAACTGTTGTTTATATCTATATGTGTATGTGCATGTGGCCGGTTGTGGAAATAATAACTACTCCCTCTCATCGTTGCGAACAAACCAACTTGTGTATTTGAGGTGCGAAAAAACACTTCAATTAGCAGATATCGAATGTAGCGAATACAACAAATAAACGAGCCAAAAGAACACAAGCGCAAACAAACTCGAAATTTTAACGAAAAAAAGCACTTTTGTAATGAAAACATGTCGTCGAGCGTGTATACTCACAAATGGTTTAGACAAAAAACTCAAATCCCCAGTGAAGTGTGATTTAGTGAAGCATTTATTTACAAGCGGCGGCGGCATTGTTCAACGACTTCAAAAGAGAATGTGACACTATTTTTTTTTTCTAATTTTTGACACTTATTTTTGGGTGTGGGTTTTTGACAATTGTTTTCACAGCGCTTCGTCATACTTTCATTATGCAGATGAATATATGCGTATAGACATAAATGAAGTGGCGGTAAATAAATTGTATTTGTGTACAATATTTACTTTTAAGTACAATATTTATTATATTTTTCAACAAACTGCCTGTTTTTCTATATGCCAACTAGTCCCAAAGTTGTTGAAATTTACACACCTCATTTACTCCATAAGAAGCGGCTCATTTGTCGAAATCGGCGATATCTAATTGCAGTATCACTTACAAAGTAGCTACCATACAAATTGAACAATCAAAATTTAGTTTTTGTATGGAAAAGTTTTTTATTTGATGATATATCGTCACGGAATTTGACATGAATTGTTGTTCTAAACAGCGCTATAATTTCCGAACAAATTATTCAGATCGAACGAATATAGCATACGGCTGCCATATAAACTGGCCTATAAAAATCTAGTTTTTATATGGGAAACTTTCTTGTTTGATGAGATATCTCTATGAAATTTCGTAGATTACTATTTGATGCAACACTACAATATCCCTAAAAATTATTCAGATCGAACTAATATAGCATATAGCTGCCATATAAACTATTTAATAAAAATCAAGCTTTTGCATGGGAATTTTTTTTGTTTGATGAGATATCTTCCACGAATTTCCCTCGAATTATTGCCCCGGACAGTGCCATAATTTACGAAGAAATTGTTAAGAACTGCCCACTATATCATATAGCTGCCATACAAACTAATCGAGCGTAATTAAGTTCTTATAAGGAAAACTTTTTTGTTTGACAAAATATCTTCATGAAATTTGGCATACATTATTGCCCAAGGTAGCGTCCCAATCTGCGCTAAAATTGTTTAGATCGGACTACTATGGCATATAGCCGCCATACGAACTGACCAAGTAAAATCAAGTTAAATATCTTTTTATACGCTTCCATGCTATAAAAAATCAGCTCTGTAGACTATTACCTTCGTTACAGCAGAAATACATTTATTTATTGCTTTATAAAATAATTTGATTATGATTACATATTTGTTTTGATTTTTTTTACTCTAAATATCCACTTAACTTTCTATTTTAATTACTTTATTTCATCATATATAATATTATACTTTTTTTGTTTATTTATAAAATTTTTTTTTGTTAATTTATAAAAAAAAAATTTTTCCTTATATATTTACATCCTCCGATTTAGTGTTAGTTTTAGCCAAACGTCACTCTTCATAAATATCCTTGAGTTACTCATACGCGGTGTAGGCCTTGAAACGCTGCCGCTGTATCTCTCTCTCTCTCTCACGAAGATAACAATAAAATGTCATTATTTTATGATGTTTGCATATACACTTGACAACAGTTTTGCTATGAGTGCATGTGTGTGTGTGTGTGCGACAGTGTAATATTAACATAACTCTGCTGTCATTTATTTTTTAATTGTACTAGCGTGAGCAAACAAGCGTTAGGGCATACTTGTTGAAAAAGCGCGGTGTAGTAAACCTTTATTTATCAAACGAATATTGTTACGTGGCTGTGTGGGTAATTCCGCTAACTTTTTCCTTCGTAAATTTGAAATTTTTGTCAGTTGCCGCAAACCAACAAAACCTTATCATTGTTTGACGAAATTTTTTCGCTTAATATTTAACAACGTCGCCAATGACGCGGTTGTGTTACAGACAAAAACAATTTACTGCGCTTCCGCTCAAGTGCGTTGGACGGGACTACGCTTATTTTATTATTTGCGCGGCAGTGATGCGATTAACAAGTTAGCAGCTAACGCTATTTAGATCAAACGAAAGCTGAAAGTCGTAATGCGGCTGCAATTTGCTTGTGAAAATTGTTGTTTGTGCAACTTGTCACATTAGAAAAAGTATAGAGTAAAACTAGTTGCTAGTTTGTTTGAGTAGGCAACAACAACGAGGCCACTCCGTACACGATCAAACTAACGTCACTTAGCTGTCAGTTAGGCAACTTCAGTTATTCAGTTTATTTGGCAAACAGATTTTCAGCGCGCAAGCAAATGTTTCTTATCTCTTAATGTGCAAATAGCAGTCGTGTGCAGTTGGCTATGCAGCTGGATATACATATGTGTATATATATTATACATACCCTATTCTCAAACACTTTTCTTTACCCGCACCTGATTTGCCAACGAGCTTATCAACTTATTCGTTGTTTGCTGTACTATGCGAAAGAATTTTATTTTTCGCTTTATGCACATATTTCTCTGCGCTTCGCTGCTGCTACAAGCGCAAGCCTTGCGAAGCTCCGATTGCTGCATATTTTGCTACATACTTGAGTATGCCATTAATTTTTTTGTTTTTTTCTTTTTTGCTCTTGCAAACCTGAGTTTTTATGTTCAAAAGAAATCTTTCGTCAGATTTATTAAAGTTCTGTTTCATCACGAGTTTACAAGCCAATGAAAGAGCGAGTTTTCAAAATCTTGAAATGAAAGTTTGCTAAGAAAATAAAGCCGAATAATAAAGTAAAAAATGCGAGCGTCAAAACAAAAGTCGCAAACAGTTGACTTTGTTGTAGAAAATTTACGGTCTGACAGGTTAAAACAAATGTGTTTGGGGATTAGAAAAACTGCAACAAAATCGATTGTAATATATCAAAAAATTTATCTTAACATTTTTTTAGAAATTAAATATATTATAATATTTTTCGAGTTACAAGCGTTCGCCGACGGCGATAAAAAAGAAATGCCCTTCACTGCTACAGTATTATTGCCTTTTCTGAGGATAAAATCTAAAACAACTCTCTTTAAAATATTATATTTGCTCCGACCATTGAATTAAGGTTGAAAAAATTCACAAATTTCCAAACATGATGTTTAAGAAAATAATTGAATTTTACCGAAAAGTTTGGGGAGTTTTACCAAAAAAATTTTTTTTGATAAGGTCTAAAAACGGACAGGTCATTGTATGGATGATTATATAGTATATGAGGCACATGCAAAAAATATCTGGTTTATGCGGAACATGCTGAATATTTTGACAGTGAAGTCACCAATAATTTGTTTTGGAAAAAACGCCTTCAAAGAAAAATCGATGGAGCTTATTGAACTAAGTGTTTAGAATTGAAGGCTATAACGCAAAAACTATTTGAAATTTTGTTTTACAATTTTAGTATGTTATTTTTTAAGATGTAGCCCATCGAATTATGATATTCGCAGCAACCGAAAAATTAATGCCCTACACAAGTAAAATAGTTTTTCATACAAAAACTTTATTTTGTTGGTCAGTTTGTATGACAGCGATATGCTATAGTGGTCCGATTTGAACTCTGTTTTTGGAGATGGCATCATGGACTTAGGCAATAGTCCATGCCTAGTTTCATGAACATATCTCATCAACTGAAAAAGATTTCCATACAAGACCTTGATTTTGATCAATCAGTTTGTATGGCAGCTATATGTTTTAATGAACCGATCTGAAAAATTTGTTCGAAGATTTTTCCCTTGCCTTGAAAAATATTGCATACAGAATTTCGTGAAGATATCTCGTCAAAGAAGAAAGTTTTCTATACAAGGACTGGACTTTGATCGTTCAGTTTGTATGACAGCTATATGTTATAATGGGCCGCAATCGGGGATTCCGACAGGTGATCAGCTTCTTGGTGAGAAAAGAACGTGTACAAAATTGCAGATGGATATCTCAAAAACTCGCGCATATATAGCGAAAAACCGATTTTTTTTTTTAATTTCATAGAAGATGTACCCTTTAAAAATACTTAAAGTCAAGTGAAAGCTGTACAGAAATATAATTAGAGCTTTTTATTCAATTTCATTTACAAAACGCCTAACTTCTTTGATTTCATAAGGCATGCTTTCAGGCGCAAAATTCTCAAAACTTCCCAAAAGTATATTTTGGTCAAAAATCACAGATATTACAACAACTTTTATTGGTTATATGTGCCTCTGGGTGTATAATGGCTTCTCAAGTCTTGTATAATTTAGCTAATATTAACTATAAAGTCGCTCGTGCTTATTATAATTAGCTAAATAATAATAACTGCGCTATTTGGTAACTTAAAATTTGCGTAAATGCATTGTCATACTGAAAATATTAAAATTTTCCCACATTTGTGCACACCCAAAATGTTAATTGCTGCGTTTAAGGGCCGCCCAAGCAACAACAACTGCACTTACATGTGTCATAGCCGCGAATTTCATGCTTAATTTAATGCAACGTTTAACAACTGCTAAAAACGCCTAACAATTGTTTCAACATTTTAAGAGCGCGATGTACAAAGCTAACATGAAAACGTTTAAACAAACAAAAAGATTAAAATTCATGTAAGAAAAAAAAAATGAATAAAAGCAAACAAAAAAAAAAAAAAAAATTATGCCAAACACAACACAATGCAGCAGCAGTCAACGCCGGCAAACAATAGCAAGCGAGCAAGCGATCTGCCGACGCGTAGTTCAGCCCGACCGCCGGGGCGTATGAGAAATGAAAAAGTGGCACAACAAAATCAACTGAACGTTTATAATTAATCATACTCATTTTGCGCTAAACTCTTATTTTCATACATACAAACTTGTGAATGGCTGAGTAAGTGCCGCACGCGCTTCACTGCAGCAGCTACTGTAACTGCCTGCCTGCTATTAGCTGCCAACTAATATTTGCCCATGCCGCATAGTCATACGCCAATCATACGAGCGCTAACATAGTCATAGCTATTTAAATATGTACATCTGCAAGTATGTACAGTTAGCAGCTGTGTTGTCATTGCGATTTGCGCTTTGCTTTGGCTGCAGATGATACATCATGCTGCGCAGATCTTAGCACGCGCAACTCTTGCCACTTGCCACTTTTGTCTAGTGATTAGTCTTTAGTCTTTATCGTGCAGCTAATTAAATAATTACTTATTCTTGCTGTTCATGCGGTATTTACAGTCAAATTTATATTTAGTTTTACTACTTGCATATTTCGTTTGCTTTGTTCTGTCATGATGAGTTTATCTTGTTTTTGATTGGCTGGTTTGTTTGATGGTTATATGTTTCAGTGTTCCGTTCTAGACATTATGTTTGTAAATTGTTGCGATATCTTCTAAAATAATCTCTTTCATATTTCGTGTAAATATCTTGTGAAATAAAAAGAGTGTTCTATAGAAAATGTGTTCAGTTTGTATGGCCGCTATAGTGGTCCGCTCCGAATAATTTCTTAGTAGATGGTAGTGTGGTCTTGGACAGTAAACTGTATAAAATTTCTTGAAGATAGCTTGTCAAATGAAATAGTTTTCCATACAAGAACTTCATTTTGATCATTCAGTTTATATGACAGCTATATGTTGTTGTTGTCCGATCTTAATAGTTTCTTTGGAGATGGTAGCATTGGCTAAAACAATAACCCATGCTAAATTTCGTGGAGATATCGCGCCAAATGAAAAAGATTTCCTTATAAGAACTTCATTCCATTCATTCAGTTTGTACGGCAGCTATATGCTATCGCTGACCGATATCGATGATTCCGACAAGTAAGCAGCTGCTTTCGGAGAAAAAGAAGTCTGCAAATATCTCAAGCACTGAGGAAGTAGTCCGCGTATATACATACACTGACGGGCATGATGAAATCGACTCAGCTCATCATACTGCGCTACAAACTTGGTCTATGCAACATTTCTAGGTTCAGAGCATTAGTCAACTCAATGTCTGCTTATCGTTTAATTTTTGTTATACTTTTACTTACACATACTTGTATATCAACGCAATAATTTCTTTTTTATTTTTTTATTTTATTTTTTTTTTGACAATTGACTCTCAAAACCAGCGAAATTTTAATTTTAAAATTCTCATTATTTTTTAAACGCACCTCGTACCAGCAAAATCAGTTGTCTCAAGGTGGATTATCTAATACATGCACACCTAAAGCATATACCAAAAACCAAATAGAATCTAGAAACGTATGATAAATACATTAGAAAATCCAATATTTTCCGACCACACTTGAAACCTTGCTGATTGATCACCTCATATTTATAAATAAAATGGCTTGGAAAATATGTCCTTTAAACAAAACATTATTTTAATAATTATCTACTCGCCCAATCAGCGCGGCGTCACACCTGAGTTTCAACACATCTAACGAAGCAGCGCGAATTGGCAAGAATTACGGCTGCTTTAACGAATCTAGAAGCATTCGCATGAACTCGTATATATGCGTATTATTTATGCACCTAGACACACACTCACACACACATGAGTGTGCGTTGTGCTCATAGAGAATAGGCGAACTGTGCAATTGGCCGAGCTGAGCAAGTGTAGAGCTGTGCGACAGGTGCACTGCCCAGCCAAGCAGTGACGGTGCTACGTCTGTCGCCGGTTTGGCGCTAATTTTGGGCGAATTTAAAGACATATTATTTTATGTGTGAAGACCTTAACGAGCGCATATTTTTATTTTAGGCGTTCACACGCTTTATTGCATTAATATTTTGCTTATTTAAGCGCTGGGTTAGACAGTTGGTATAGTTTAGAGAATGACGCTATGGATAGCGTAGAGTTTTAAGTTATTTTATTTATTTTTTAATTTTATTTGTATGTTATTTTTCACTTTTACTTTTTTATTTTTTTTT